>NC_059128.1:218551142-218851142 GCF_020740605.2 Lemur catta | reverse complement strand
GGGACTCATTACATGGTTCAATAAGAGATGAGCCCAGAGCTTGCTGTACAAGATGCTTTTTTACTACACCACTAAACATTCTACTCTGATTTAAAATATAGTTTTAATAATAAAAAGAGTACATCAATCCCTTATCGTATTTTATAGTTTGATTCTTCTCTCTGTCTAAACCAAACAACAAAAAATTATCTGGCAAAATTAAGCAGCATAATAACAAAATTAAACTTGGATAGTGAGAAAGTTCAATGAGATAAAAATATTTTCTAATACATCAAAATAACTTAAAATCTGGAGAAATGTTACTGAACTGATTTTTATGTATATCTACACCATGAGTAAGAAAGTTTAAAAGCAAAAAGTTAAGCAATTTAATTCACTGATATATCACTGATTTATCCACTCTTCCAAAGATTATTTTCTGTGCTTTGGCTTTTTAATCAACCCATTAGCAGAAAGGTTGTCATTACCTAAGTATATCTAAAGCAACAAGTAAAACACTGTGGAAATGTCATTTTTAGAGTATTTCATATTTAAAATCTTGCACACAAATGTTACATCTTATTTGGTAGTTTCACAGGATAATCACTAATAAAGATTGTCAAATTTTACAAAACTAAAATTATCAATTCATATACTTGTACTCAAAGACCTTACTTCTCTATCAACTTAACAAGTAAAACTTTTTGTGGAAAGGTATACTATACTTTATTTAAATAAATTTGGGGGGTACAAGTGAAGTTTTGTTACATGAATATATTGCATAGTGCTAAAGTCTGCTTTTTGTGTAACCGTTACCTGAATAGTGTACATTGTACTCATCAGGTAATTTTTCATCCTTCATCCTCCTCCTAACCTTTTGGAATTTCAAATGTCTATTACTCCACTCTCTATGTCCATGTGTACACATTATTATTCTAAGCTCCTACTTAAGAGTGAGAACGAGGTATTTGACTTTCTGAGTTATTTCACTTAAGATAATGGCCTCCAGTTCCAGCCATGTTGTTGTAAGACATGATTCCACTCTTTTTTAATGGCTGAGTACTATTCCATAGTATATATTAATATATACCGCATTTTCTTTATCCAATCATCCACTGATGGACACTTAGGTTGATTTCATATTTTTGCTATTGTGAATAGTGCTGTGATAAAATACGAGTGCAGGTTATCTTTTTGATATAGTGATTTCTTTTCCTTTGGGATCCAAAAGAATTTGGAATTAAAATGATTGAAGGTTCAAAGGAATTAAAAGGATTTGCTCTGAAAAATTTGTATTCAGTAAAAAAGCAGCACTTTAGAAGGCCACATGTGGCCTTAAGGCCGCAGGTTCCCCATCCCTGCTTTGGGGACTCAGTAGTGGGACTGCTGGATTGAATGGTAGTTGTTTTTAGTTCTCTGAGAAATCCCCAAACTGTTTTCCATAGAGATTGTACTAATTTATATTCCCAAACACGGTGTATGCATTCCCTTTTACATCCTCCACATCCAATATCTTTTTTTTTTTTTTAGTTTTTATTAATAGCCATTTTGACTGGTGTAAGATGGTATCTCACTGTGGTTTTAATTTGAATTTATCTGATATTAATGATGTTGAGTATTTTTTCAACTGTTTCTTGGCCTCTTGTATGTCTTCTTTTGAAAAATGTCTGTTCATGTCCTTTGCCCATTTTTTAATAGTTTTGTTTTTTGGTCTTCTGAGTAGTTTGCATTCCTTGTACATTCTGGATATTAGTTCTTTTTCAGATGCATAGTTTGTGAATATTTTCTTCCATCCTGTAGGTTGTCTATTTACTTTGCTGATTATTTCTTTTGCTGTGCAGAAGCTTTTTAGCTTAAGTCCCATTTGTCTGTTTTTGTTGCATTTGCTTCTAAGGTCATACATTCTTTGCCTAGGCCAAAGCTCAGAAAAGTTTTTCCTAGGTTTTCTTTTAGAATCTTTATAGTTTCAGGTCTCACATTCAAGTTTTTATTCTACCTTAATTTTTGCATATGGTGAGAAATATGGTCAGTTTCATTCTTTTGCATATGGCTATCCAATTTTTAAACTAGGCACAGAAGGAACATACCTCAAAATAATAAAAACCATATACAACGAACCCAAAGCCATCATACTGAGTGGGGAAAAGCTGAAAGCATCCCCCTTACAAACTGGAACAAGACGGAGATGCCTCCTTTCATCACTGATATTCAACATAGCACTAGAAGTCCTAAGCAGAGCAATCAGGCAAGAGAAAGAAATAAAAGGCATTCAAATTAGAAAATAGGAAGTCAAATCATCTCTGCTGATGATATGATCTTATACCTAGAAAACCCTGAAGACTCCTCCAAAAGACTCCAAGATTTGATAAATGAATTCAGTAAAGCTTCAGGATACAAAATCAACGTGCAAAAATCAGTAGCATTTCTATACACCAATTATGACTAAACCAAATCAAGAACTCAAGCTCATTTACAATAGCTACATAAATATAATATACCTAGGAATACATATAACCAAGAAATTGAAAGATCTCTACAAAGAAAATTATAAAACACTGATAAAAGAAATCATAGATGACATGAAGAAATAGAAAAACACCCTGTGCTCATATATTGGAAGAATTAATAGTTATAAAATGACCACCCTACCCAAAGCAATCTACAGTCAATACAATTTCTCTCAAAATAAGTGTCATTTTTCACAGAATTAGGCAAAATACTCCTAAAATTCATATAGAACCAAAAAAAGAACCCAAGTAGCCAAAGCAATCCTAAGCAGAGAACAAAGCTGAAGGTCTCACATTATCTGACTTCAAATTATACTACACACGGCTATAGTAGCCAAAACAGCATGGTACTGGTATAAAAATAGACATATAGATCAATGAACGTAATACAGAACCCAGAAATAAAGCTACATATCCAACCAAATTCCTTCACCCATTGCATTAACAAGAGATTGAAGAATTCAAAACAGTGGAAAAATCAGATTAGGTAAACTACTTAGTATGAAAATTTTCAATTATGTATTAATTACAGTTACCAAAAATGCTGAGTTATTAAATTATCACAAAACAAGGATAAGCTAACAATTTTTTCTTATTAAGTCCATAAGAAGATAAACTTGTAAACCAGCAGACTTTAAATAAGCAGAATTGTGAATTTTTTTAAGATCCCTATATGATTTGAACAAGTCACTGTTCCCATTCCACTTAGTTTAAAAATATTGAGGTAGCTCCATCAATAAATATTTGAGTTCTGTACCCAAGGATAGAACTAGGCTCTTTTATATAAACAACTGTAATTCCTACAGAAGTGTACTTAAGACAGATCACAAAAAGATGTTACATCTAAAGACGAGAATCTTTAAATCTTAAAGAATATTTGAATTTAACTTTCACATCTGCCAAAGAATGAGAATAAAACAACAGTAATATATGCTAAGATATGGCATTATTTTCCAGAATCCTTCCAATTGCTTCACATACAAGTTATTTAATCATCTTATTTATTTATTTGAGACAGAGTCTTGCTCTGTCGCCCAGTCTAGAGTCCCATGGAATTAGCCTAGCTCGCAGCAACCTCAGACTCCTGGGCTCAAGCAATCCTCCTGCCTCAGCCTCCTGAGTAGGTGGGACTAGTAGGTGTGTGCCACCACGCCCGGCTAATTTTTTGTTTCTATTTTTAGTTGCCCAGCTAATTTTTCTCTATTTTTAGTAGAGACGTGGTCTTGCTCTTGCTCAGGCTGGTCCCGAACTCCTGACCTCAAGCAATCCTCCCACCTCAGCCTCCCAGAGTGCTAGGATTCCAGGCATGAGCCACCATGCCCGGCCTATTTAATCATCTTAATGCTAAGTACACAAGTTATAGCATATAATTAGTTGATGCAGCACCTGAGTTTCCATGGTGATAGCTCAAACATGAAGAATTAATGAACATTCACTGATAATTTCAACATCAGAAACTATCTCCACCAGAAGCTCCTAATAATTCTCACACTGAATAAAATGCAGTTAGATCACAGTGTTGTAAGAGGACCATACAGGATTCAAATGGTTAACAGAGAGACAGTATTTCCTTAAATCACATGACTAATTAATGCTGGGGTTTTGCTAATTTGCTTTCTTTTTTAAACAGCAGGAATATAGCAATAAAATTATAATCTATGAATTTGCTATCAATTTTTCTGACAAAGAATACCCCAAGATAATGTGGACACTGCTGTTACAAGTAGGCTTAAAAAGTTGATTTATTATAACAAAGGTACCATAAAACAGATTAAATACGTTTTGCTGTGACTAATACTACTAAAATACTACTCTGTCAAATAAAACTGAATGATAAAAATTAAAACTAGTATCAAATCAAATGCTGTATTCGCTTTTGACCAAACAGCACTACCTTGACTGATTTCAACTAACCACGGAATTTCAGCTGCTTTCACAGTTGAAGACAGTCAATTAGAAGAAATTAACAAACTCTGACTACATACAATTTCATATAATGAGGCAAATCTGTATGATACAAACTGTACCACGAAACCTCAAAGTACCTGGGGTCAAAACGGAAAACGTAACAATGGAATTACAGGAGTACCAATAAATTAATGCTAACAACTTGCTTTGTGCATATAGTTATAATTTATAAAGCTGTTCTTATAAAAACAAAAACAAAAAAAAAACCTAGCACCATTTCAAGTACCCCAATTTGAGCACAAGAAAAAAAAGCTATTTTGCTTGTCACTCTACTCTGAGTGGCACTGTCTCGTCAATCATAGTAATGGGTGAAAAATGTGCAAGAAGAACCATGTTAATGATAATGCTTATGGTAACTAAAAGAAAAGCAATTATTTTATGAAAAGGTGAAACAGGGCTCAATATTACTTAGCTTTTATAGCTATATACTTAAATATTTAAAACCATTTTTAAAACAATTAAATTCACAAAGGAAACAAAACTTTGTTATTATGAGTCTGAAACTCTAACCTCTAACTCTATGGTCCCCAATTCCCAGGCTGTGGACTGGTACCGGTCTGTGGCCTGTTAGGAACCAGGCTGCAAAGCAGGAGGTGAGTGGCCAGCAAGTGAAGCCTCATCTGTATTTACTGCTGCTCTCCATCATTCCCATCACTGCACAAGCTCCACTTCCTGTCAGATCAGTAGTGACATTAGATTCTCATAGGAGCACAAACCGTACTGTAAACTGTGCATGCAAGGGATCTAGGTTGCAAGCTCCTTAGGAGAATCTAATGCCTAATGATCTGAGGTGGAGCTCAAGCAGTGATGCTAGCTCGGAGAAGCAGCTGCAAATACAGATTATCATTAGCAGAGAGGTTTGACTGTACAATAAATGTAAAGTGTTTGAATCATCCCCAAAGCATCTCCACTTGCCCCCCTTCCATGGAAAAACTGTCTTCTATGAGACTGGTCCCTGGTGCCAAAAATATTGGGGACCACTGCTCTAACCTATCAGGATCTAAATCTTCAGTGTTCAGAATCAAGTGAAATTATTAGAAATGCATATTGCAGGCACCTCGTGAATATATTTGTTCAACAAATGATATCAAATTATTTTCCATGGTTCTCATTTAAGGCTATATGATATTCAATGCATAGTGGATTTTACCACCTATTTAGGAAAAAAAACCCACGAAAACCTCCTTTGTGCCAAATGAAATGTCAATTTGAGAACCACCAAGTATTGCAATAGATGTAGAAAAAGCATGTGACAAAATCCAATGCCCATTCATGATAAAAATTTTCAATAAACTAGGAAATTAAAGAAAATTCCTCAACCTGATAAAGGGAATCTACAAAAAACCCTATGTCTAACACACCATACTTAATGGTGAAAGCCTGAATGCTTTCTCCTTGAGATCAGAAACAAGCAAAGGATGTATACTTTTGTTACACATTTTCAAAACTGTAGTGGAGGTTCTAAACCAGTGTAATCAGGCAAGAAAAATAAAAGGCATACAGATTGGAAAGGAAGAAGTAAGACTGTCTTTATTTGCAGATGATATGAACTAATATGTAGAAAATCCTAAGGAATCCACCAAAAATTTATAAATGTAGGATAGAAAAGCAATATACAAAAATTAATTATAATTATGTAGAATAATCTGAAAACAAAATTAAGAAAATAATTCCATTCACAACATCAAAAAGCATAAAATATTTAGGAATAAATCTAAGTACAATATTCATATACTGAAAATCAGAAAACATTAATGTCAACTACAGAAGATTTAAATAAACAGACATTCCATATTTATGGATTGGAAGAACTACCAAGTAAAAGTAGTAACTATCCTTTTTCCACTTCTTCTATTAAAAGGTTTTTTAAAAAATCAGATTCAAATAACTTACTAAAAATTTGTTCAGTATAATCAAAACCATGAAGTGAAAACTATAACTTAGAGTACATTATTTGAGAAACATCCTATTTACATAACTATTTAAAAAGTTTTATGTGAGCTTCAAGAATTATGACTATCTTACATAGTCTGCAGAGAGACCTTTCTCTTTATATTTAAGGAGATTAAAGAAACTAGTTACACATCGGAAACAGAGGTCTGATAAGCTACTAATATATCCATGCTAAACACATTTTCTTTTAGCATAAAACTTCTTTGAAACTATATCTTAGGAGAAAGTCCCAAAAAACAAAATAGATGAAAGCAGAAAGGCTCTGGCTGAGGGCCAGTGAGTCCCATCTTACGTCCTCTTATATACTACTAAACCAATCAACACACAGTACCAGAGATCAGGTTTTGAATAGTGGTTCCCAAAAATGATGAGTTATCCAAATAAAATTCCCAGGTATTTAGTCTAATTCAAGACTAACAATCTTTATTTTTAACAAGCTCCCTAACTGGTTGTAACACACGGATAGGTTCACAATCCCAGTTGATCCAATTAAGAAAAGCAAAGCACAATTCTAAAACTGAATTGCATCCAAAATTTCAACACAGAATACTTTCCTCAGGGAAGAGGGAATAAATAAAACAAGGGCAAAATATCCCAAAAAAGTATAAAGGATGAATTTAGAAGTACAGTCTTCACTGACTGAAGACGCTACTTTTGGAAACAATAATAAACATTTAATCAATCCCACATTGTCTAAATAAATGATTATACATTCCTGTGATAAAATCTTAAACTGTCATTATAACACACATAAACAGACATACATACTTTTAAAGAAAATGTAATAACATGGAAAACTATTATAACCTTGTACTATTTTTCTAAAAGCAAAAAAAAATTACAAATTGGAGGAATGAAGGTTATATGTTTATGTCTCTTAATTATGTATACAGGAGGATACACATGCACATGGAAAAATGACTAGAATATAACAAAACATTAATAGTGGTAAGATATGGAATCTGAGTTTACAGATAAGACTTATGTACATTTTTATATATTTCTGTACTTTGCAATGAACACACATTACTTCCACATCTCCCTCATCCCAAAAGGTTGTGTTATTTTTTAAAGGAACCTACTGAAATAGTTGTTTATATTCCAGAGCAAGCCATCCTAAGTCTGTTGTGAAATTAAAAGGTTCTAAATAAATAAAATATGAAAAACTTCTGCATCAGGCCATGAAGAAGTTAACTGGTACAGAACTTGACCTTTTGCCTTAAACAACTATAAAACTAGAAAAAAATACATGCCACAAGAGTTTTCAGACATTGGGACAACAAGCAGTACAGGACTATGAGACCTGAGAGAAAGAAAACAAATGAAGTAAGCCCTACTATCTTCTTGGCTTTCTGCCTAGAGGCAATTTTTAGAACTTGGCACACAATGGAGAAACCCATACAAAAACACAGCCATCTCACCAGGTTGAAGAGCTCAAGACTGGTGTTCAGGGAGGCTGAAGCATTGCAATTTGCAAGGCAGAATACCAGAAAGGCCATCACTAAGTAGAGAAAGAGCGCCAGATATCAATACAAGGAGTCCCTTTGAGATTTTAGTCTGAATACTAATCTGAATACTAATGTATACATAAAAGGTATAAAACTCTACAAGGCCAACAGTCATAAAATGAACAAGTTCCAGAGCTCATGCTGAGCTGGGAGGTGTTAAAATCCATACAGAGTAGAGAGACCTCAATAAACATTTGGAGCAATCAGTAGAAATTCCTAGATAGGCAAGCGTTAGTATTAAGACTAAATTAGCCTTAAAGAAAAGGGTACTCAAGTCCCAACTCTTAAAAAGCCTAAAAAGAAGTCCTAAAATTGTTTGCAGACCTTATCTGTAAACGACTTAACTGTCTGTTGAAACAAACATTAGTACATTTTAGAGAAAACAATACTTAGGAACACCAACAATATTAGCATCCAATGAAAAATAACTAGACATGCAAAAAAGCAGAAAACTGTGACCCATCACCAGGAGGAAAATCAGTCCATAGAAACTGATTTAAAATTTGAAATGCAAGATATTAGAATTAGCAAAAACTTTGAAACACTTTTATAAAACTGTATGTTCAAGGATTTAAAGAAAACATGAACATCATGATACAAATGGAAGAAAAAAAACCACACCAAATGGAATGAGGTATTTAAAGTGCTGAAAGAAAAATAAGCTGTCAACCTGGAATTATTCATCAAAAATATCATTCAAAAATAAAGGCAAAATATATTTTCAGGCAAACAAAAACTGAGAGAATTCATCACCAGTAGAACTGCATTTCAAGAAATGTTAAAGAAGTTCTTCATGCTGGGGGGAAAAACCGGTGAAAAACAAGATAAAATAAAGACCATCAAAAATGACAAATATTTGAGTGGATGTTAAAGATCTTATTCTTGATTTATAAATTTCTTTAAAAGATAATTCTGTAAAACTATAAACTCCTAGAAGGTAACAAAGGAGAAAATCTAAATGACATTGGGAATGACGATAACTTTTTAGATATAATATCAAAAGTATGATCACCAATGGAGAAAAAATTGATAAGCTGGACTTCATTAATATTAAAAACTTCTGCTTTGCAAAAGATAGTGTTCACAGAATGAAAAGACAAGCCATAGACTGAGAGAAAACATCTGTAAAACACATCTGATAAAGGACTAGTAACCAAAATACACAAAGAACTCAATTAATAAATAATCAAAACAGAACTTGAACAGAAACTTGACCAAAGAAAATATATAGATGGCAAAAAAAGCATACGAAAAGATGATCAACATGTGTCATTAGTGAATTTTAAAATACAACAACATAAACCTTCAACACCAAATGCTGGCAAGAATGTAGAACAAGAACTCTCATTCACTGCGGACAGGAATACAAAGTAATACACCACTTTGGAATATAGTATGATAGCCTGTTACAAAACTAACACATTCCTTGGTATATAGTATATGATATTCTGAAAAAGTCAAAACTATGCAGACAGGAAAAAGATTACTGCTTCCAAGGGGTTCCAGAGGAAGGAGGGAGAGATGAACAGGTGAAACACTGAATTTTTAGGGCAATGAAACATGTCATCACATTTTCAAAATTCACAGAACATACAACACAAAGAATATGGGCTCATCAATTGTAGCTATATACCTTCTGATTAATTTTTCTGTAAACCTAAAACTGCTCAAAAAATAAAGCCTATTAATTTAAAAAGAAAAAGATAATGTTCTAAGGCAAAAATAACAATATACATAGAAGTAAGATGTATGACAACAGTAGCACAAAGGAAGGGGGGAGGAAATGAAAGTATACTGTTGTAAGGTTCTGACATTATATGTCAAATGGTATAGTATTTGAAGATAGACTATGATAACTTAGCATATATGAATCTTAGACTCTAGCACCTTGAACTACTAAAAGAATAAAGCAAAGAAGGAAGCTAAATAAGCCAACAGTTGGCAATAAAATGTAATCATAAAAAATATTCAATTAATACAAAAGAAGGAAGCAAAAGAAAAAAGAATAAGACAAATAGAAAAAAATAGCAAGATGGTAAATTTAAACCCAGCTATACTGATAATTACATTAAATGTAAATTGTCCATCAAATGGGACAAAGTGGTGCTAAAAGATTCATTCCAATATATTTAATTACAGTATTCATATGAATATAATCTATTATGTAATTGATATTTTACTGAAGGACAAACACTCTGGACAAATACATCTGGTCCCTAAATTATATTCTTAAAATGGCTGAATGCCAAAAATTATAAATATTAGGATTTTATCTATGTATCAGAAAGATTCTAATTCATTCAATAAATTTTATTTTCCATATAGAGTTGTACATTAAAGTAATTACAAAGTGTGATAAGCACTAAAAAGAAACAAATTGTGTGGTCAAACAGAGTAGGGAAGGTTTTACTCAGAGAAGGCCTCTTTCAGGAGGTATCATTTAGGCTGAAACCTCAAGGGTTAGAGGAAGGCAGACATGTAAAAATCAGGAGCTTTCAGACAACAGGAGTACCTAACCCAAAAAGTACTGGAATTTTAGCATCTGCCAGTTAGTATATCTCAAGCAGAGTGACCTAGGAGAAGGGTAGCTAAAGTCAGAAAGGTAGCCTAGGTCTAGCTCATGCAGGATTTAGTATGCCAAAGTAAGGATAGGTTTGGATTTTAGTATAACTGGAATTGTGAGCCATTAGAGGGTTCTTTCTAAGCAAGGGAGAGATGAGAATCTGATTTACATATTTTTTCCACTCGGATTTATGCGGAGAATGGGTTATACATAGGCAATAGTAGCAGCAAAGAGATCAACTATTAGGAACCTAGGTCCAGGTAAGAAATGATGATGGCTTAGACAAGGGTGCTAACAGTGGTGATAATAGTAATGAGACATCAAGTTTATATTTAAAACATACAGTGGAAAACATTTACTGAGAAAGTGAATGTTGGCGTAAAAGAAAGAGAACAAAGATGACTCCCAGGTTTTCTAGCTTGAGAAACAGTGTTATATGAAAGTAATGGAAAGATATTGGCTATTTTAAATTTAAAATACCTATTAGATATCCAAGTTAAGATGCTAGATACCAAATTTAGGAAAGATACCTAGGGATATAAATTTGGGAGTCATCAATATATAGATAATGGTTAAAGTCAAAGACATAAATGAGATTTTCCTTACTGATAAAAAATATAAGAGCAAGGTTGGAACCCCAGGAAAACACAAAATTATAGGTAAGGTAGAGGAAAATTCAGAAAAGCTGGTGAACCAGTAAGGTAAGAAAGAAAGCCAAAAAAGCACATTATCACACAACCCAAGAGATGATGGGTATTTCAAGAAAAACAAAGTGGTCAATTGTAGAAAATGCTATTAAGGCCGGGTGCGGTGGCTCACGCCTGTAATCCTAGCACTCTGGGAGGCCGAGGCGGGTGGATCGCTCGACGTCAGGAGTTCAAGACCAGCCTGAGCAGGAGTGAGACCTCGTCTCTACTAAAAAATAGAAAGAAATTATCTGGCCAACTAAAAATCTATATAGAAAAAATTAGCCGGGCATGGTGGCACATGCCTGTAGTCCCAGCTACTCGGGAGGCTGAGGCAGTAGGATCGCTTAAGCCCAGGAGTTTGAGGTTGCTGTGAGCTAGGCTGACGCCATGGCACTCACTCTAGCCTGGGCAACAGAGCAAGACTCTTGTCTCAAAAAAAAAAAAAAAAAAAAAAGAAAAGAAAACAAAATGCTATTAAAAGGTTTGAGAATAAGAGAGAAAAGCGTCCTTAGATTTGACAACGGAAAAGATGTTGGCAATCTTGAAAAAGGCAATTTAAATGCAGTGCTGAGGACAAATTAAGTGATTAAAGAGAGAAAGTGGAGACATCTGTGTTGATAAATATATCTATAAAGGGGAGGAGAGAAATAAGGAGTGGACAGACGGGTGATCAAGAGAGTTTTTTAAGTTGGGAAAAGGCACAGTATATTATATGCTAAAAAAACCACTACAGTAAGATGGAAAAATTAATAACAAAAGAAACAAAGTCACTCACAAAGAAGAGAAGAGATGGGAGTAAAGAGTACAAGTGGAAGAACTGGCTTTTCAGAGGAGAGCTCCTTCCTCCATTGTAACAAGAGAGCACAAGAAGATGAGTGAGGATGCAGTATAATTTTGGATTCTGTGGTGAGAAAATAAGAGGGTTTCCATCCGATAGCTACTTAAAAAAAAATAATTGGATATAAAGTAAACTCTTCAACTAAGGGAAGACAATGAAGAGGTCTGAGGAGGAAAAAAGCATGGAAAAAGTCATTTTGGAAAGTAGCAAAGTGTACTTATCTGAGAAATATAGAATTCCACCAAAGTAGACAGACTATGTGATATTCAAGCTCATGAATACAGAGAACAGCCAACTGTGTAATTTTCTTCAGCTGATTGATGAAAAGCATAAAGAAAGTAAATGATTGTACCCAATTAGGTTTTACCTGGCAAGTAAGACAACTTGAAAGAAGGGCAAGAGAACTGAGTATCTGCTAGTAAATGATTATATTTAAGAACCACAGAATTGAAACTGAAAAGGAGACAAAAGGGGCTGATGGAGATGAAAACATGGTGGTGTAAATAACTTGGAAAGGTCAATGGAGATAGAAAAACATTATAGTGAACAAACTTTTGCAAATGTGCTTAAAATTTAGGTTCTATTTGGAGAGCTAGGTATTTGAAATCAATATTTCACAGGTTATGGAGTTTACGTAGGGTATTAGTTATATGCTGCTGTGTAACAAATTACCTCAAATCTTAGTGGCATGAAGTAACAACAAGCATGTACTACCTTACACAGTTTCTGTGGGCAGGAGTTTAAGAGAGGCTTAGCTGCTTGGTTCTAACTGGTGGTCTCCTATGAAGTAGAGTGTTTATGCCAGGCTATAGTCCACTAAAGGCTTGAATGAGACCAAATGACCTGTTTCCAAGAAGGATCACTCAAGTGGCTGATAAGTTGGTATTGGCTGTTGTTGGCAGGAGGTCCCATTTCCTTTCCCTGTGGATCTCCCCACAGGGCTGCTTGAGTGTCCTCATGACATGCAAATGGCTTCTCCCAGAGCAAGTAATCGAAGAAAACAAGGAGGAAAATGCAATATCATTTATGATTTAGCCTTTGAAGTTACATACCATCATTTCCACAATATCCTGTTGGTTACACAGGTGACCCCTATTCACTGGGGGAAGGGACTACATAATGGTGGAAAAAAATCATTGAGGGCTATCTGAGGAGATGGCTGTTCCACATGGGAATAGGTCTAGGGTGTGGACATAATTGTTAATATAACAAATACAAACCATATTTCTTCAAAATAATAATTTTGACAGCACTCCATTGCCTGTGGGAGAAAAGTCCAAACCACTCAGCTCAGTGTCTAAACACCCCAGTCATAAACTCTCTCTCCACTAGGTACTAGTCCTAGTCTCAAAGGTAGGTTGTCCTTAAAGGTAATTGTGGAGCATAAACAAGAGAAGGTACAGGAGCAGAACCAAAGTCAAGAGAAGTCTATTTTTCATAGTTTTTCTAAGTAATAGAGGTGGTAGACAATCTATACCAGAGAGGTGAAAAAATACCAGAAGACAGATCAACAAATACTAAGTACACTTCAACTATTAATATCTGACTGTTACTTTAGTCAAGAAAATTAATCTTTCAAAACAAATGAGAAATTATTTTCTTCAAACATCATTTGCTGCCCATAATGAACTTTATTACTATGAAATTATGAATTAAGACAGGTTATTTGATTTATATACTAAAAAACAGCCAACCATTTCATTGGTTAAAATTTAAGGTAGCAAAAAAAAACCCCAAAACAAAAACAAACAAACAAAAAAACTAGTGTCTGGGAGCTCCTGCTCAGGTCAAAATGCAGGTCACACAGACCATGGCTTATACCAAAACAACTAGGGAAAAAAAGGAGATAAATACATTTTTGAAAGACAATGAGGATTTCCACTTGGAGGAAGATGGAATAGACTTTTTTCTATGCCTCATGCTAAGTACTAAACCAAAAAGAAAGAAAATATCTGAATACATCTATGACTAGTAAAGAGACTGAATCAGTAATCAGAAGTCTCTTGACAAAGAAAAATCCTGGACCTGATGGCTTCACTAGTGAATTATACCAAGCATTTAAAGAAGAACTAATATCAATTCTCAAACTTTTCAAAAAACTGAACAGAAGGGAATACTCTCAAACTCATTTCATGAAGCTAGAATTACCCTGATAACAAAGCCAGACAAAGATACTACTAGAAAACTACAGACCAATATCCCTATGAACAGTGATGCAAAAATCCTCAACAAAATACTACCAAACCAAATTCAGCAGCATATTAAAAAGATTATACACCATGACCAAGTGGGATTTATTCCTGAAATGCAAGGATAATACAACATACAAAAATCAATGTCATACACATTAACAGATTCCACATGATCATCTCAATTGATACAGAAAAGGCAACTGACAAAATTCAACACCCATTCAGGGTAAAAATACTTAACTGAGAATAGAAAGAAGCTACCTCAACATAATAAAAGCAATATATGAAAAACTCAGAGCAAATACATACTCAATGGTGAAAGACTGAAAGCTTTTCCTCTAAGATCAGAAACAAGGCCTAGATACCCACTTTTGCCACTTCTGTTCAACACAGTACTGGAAGTTGTAGCCAGAGCAATCAGGCAAGAAAAAGAAATAAAAGCCATCCAAATGGGAAAGGAAGTGAAATTCTCTCTGTTCACAGATGATGTGATCTTCACAGATGATGTGATCTTACGTGTAGAAAATCCTGAAGACTCCACCAAAAAAAAAAAAATCCTTATTAGAATAAATGAATTCAATAAAGTAGTGGGATACACAGTCAACACACAAAATCAATTGCATGAGTATACACTAACAATGAGCAATTCAAAAAGGAAATTAAGAAAACAATTCCATTTACAGTAGCATGAAAAAGAATAAACTACTTAGGAATTAACTTAACCAAGGAAATAAAAGACTTACATAATGAAAAACTACAACGCATTTCTGAAAGAAATTGAAGAAGGCATAAATAAGACATAACCTTCCCACATTCATGGACTGGAAGACTTAACATTGTTAAGATGTCAGGCTGGGCGCAGTGGCTCATGCCTGTAATCCTAGCACTCTGGGAGGCCGAGGCGGGCGGATCATTTGAGCTCAGGAGTTCGAGATCAGCCTGAGCAAGAGCGAGACCCCGTCTCTACTAAAAAGAGAAAGAAATTATCTGGACAGCTAAAAATATATATAGAAAAAATCAGCTGGGCATGGTGGCGCATGCCTGTAGTCCCACCTGTTCGGGAGGCTGAGGCAGGAGGATTGCCTGAGCCCAGGAGTCTGAGGTTGCTGTGAGCAAGGCTGACGCCACGGCACTCTAGCCCAGGCAACAGAGTAAGACTCTGTCTCAAAAAAAAAAAAAAAAAAAAAAGATGTCAATACTTTCCAAAGTAATCTACAGATTCAATGCAATCTCTATCAAAATCAAAATGAGGTGTTTTTTGTTTTGTTTTGTTTCCAGAAATATAAAAACCTTGTCTGGTTCTAGTTCTAAGCGAGAATTCCTTCCAATTTTTCCCCATTCAGTATGATATTGGCTGTGGGTTTATCGTATATGGCCTTAATAATTTTAAGATATCCCATCTATGCCTATTTTGTTAAGAGTTTTTATCATAAAAGCGTGCTGGATTTTGTCAAATGCTTTTTCTGCGTCTATTGAGAGAATCATATGGTCTTTGCTCTTGCTTTTATTTATGTGGTGAATTGCATTTATAGATTTGCATATGTTGAATCAGCCTTGCATCTCTGCGATAAAGCCCATCTGGTCATGATGAATTATTTTTTTGATGTGCTGTTGGATTTTTTGCATCTATATTCATGAGGGACATTGGTCTGTAGTTCTCTTTTCTTGTTGTGTCCTTTCCTGGCTTTGGTATCAAGGTGATACTGGCTTCACACTCTAATGTTTATGGCAGCACAATTCACAATTACAAAGATGTGAAAACAACCCAAGTGCCCATCAATGCATGAATGGCTTAATAAAATGTGGTATATGTGTACCATGGAATACTACTCAATGACAAAAAACAATGGTGAACTAGCACCTCTTATATTATCGTGGATAGAGCTTGAACCCATCCTTCTAAGTGAGGTATAACAAGAATGGAAAAACAAGCACCACATGTACTCGCCATCAAATTAGTACTAACTGATAAACACTAAGGTGCTCACATGGTAGTAATATTCATTGGGTTCCGGCCAGGTGTGGGGGATGGGGGTGGGTAAACTCACAACTAATGGAGGCAGAGCGCACTGCATGGGGGAAGGGCACGCTGGTAACCCTGGCTTGGGCGAGGCAAAGGCTTTACATACAACCAGAATGTTTGTACCCCCCATAATATTCTGTAAAAAAAAAGAAATATAAAAACCCACCCTAAAATTCACATGGAATCTCAGGGGACCACAAATAGCTAAAACAATCTTGAAAAAGAAGAACAAAGCTACAGGACTTTCTGATTTCAAAACTCACTACAGAACTACAGTACTCAAAACAGTGGGGTACTGGCATTCAGACAGACATGTAGATAAAAGGAATAAAATAAACAGCCCAAAATAAACCCTCACATATACAGTCAAATGATTTTGACACGGGTGTCAAGACCATTCAGTGAGGAAAAGACAGTCTTTCAACAAGTGGTGCTGGGAAAACTAGCTATCAACATGCAAAAGAAAGAAGCTGTACCCTTATCTAATACTATATACAAAATTAACTCAAAACGGATTAAAGATGTAAATGTAAGAACTAAAACTATAAAACTCTTAGAAGAAAACACAGGGCAGAGTTTTCACAACATTGGAGTTGGTGATAGTTTCTTGGATATGAGACCAAAGGCACAGGCAGCAAAAGAAAAAAGAGACAAAGTGGACTTCATGAGAATTTTTTAAATTTTGTGTATCAAAAGACACTATTGGCCAGGCATGGTGGCTCACACTCGTAATCCTAGCACTCTAAGAGGCCGAGGTGGGAGGATCGCTTGAAGCCAAGAGTTAGAGACTAGCCTGAGCAAAAGCAAGACCCCATCTCTACAAAAAATAGAAAAATTAACTGGGCGTGGTGGCATACGCCTGTAGTCCCACCTATTCAGGAGCTGAGGCAGGAGAATCGCTTGAGCCCCAAAATTTGAGGTTGCAGTGAGCTATGATGATGCCGCTGCACTCTAGCGTGGGTGACAGAATAAGACTCTGTCTCAAAAAAAAAAAAAAAAAAGAAAAAAGACACTATCAACAGAATAAAAAGGCAACCAACAGAATGGGAGAATATGTTTGCAAATCATACATCTAATAAGGGATTAATATCCAGACTATGTAGAGAATGTGTATACACAATAAAATCCAATTCAAAAATTGGCAAAAGGTTTGAATAGACATTTCTCCAAAGATATATTATATAAATGGCCAATAAGCACAGGAAAAGATGCCCAATATGACTAGTCATTAAGCATGTGCAAATCAAAACTATAATATTATATAAACTGCCTCATACCCATTAGGATGGTTACTATCAAAAAGACAGACAAGGGGCCAGGGGCGGTGGCTCACACCTGTACTCCTAGCACTCTGGGAGGCCGAGGCGGGTGGGATCGTTTGAGCTCAGGAGTTCGAGACCAGCCTGAGCAAGAGTGAGACCCCATCTCAACTAGAAATAAAGAAATTATATGGACAGCTAAAAATATATATAGAAAAAATGAGCTGGGCATGGTGGCGCATGCCTGTAGTCCCAGCTACTCGGCAGGCTGAGGCAGAAGGATCACTTGAGCCCAGGAGTTTGAAGTTGCTGTGAGCTAGGCTGACGCCATGGCACTCTAGCCCGGGTGACAGAGGGTGACTCTGTCTCAAAAAAAAAAAGAAAGAAAAGAAAAGACAGACAATAAGTTGGTGAGGATGTGGAGACAATGGAACCCTTCAGCACTGCTGGTGGGAATGTAAAATGATACAGCTGCTGTAGAAAACTGTATGGAGGTTTCTCAAAAAATTAAATACAGAATTACCATACGATCAAGTAATTCTCTGGGCATATCCCCAAAAGAATTGAAAGCAGGGTTTTGAAGAAATATTTTTACACTTGTATTCAACAACATTATTCACAAATAGCTAAAACACAGAAGCAATCTAAGTTTAACAGATATACAAAATGTGTATATACATGCAAGAGAATATTATTCAGCCCTAAAAAGGTAGGAAATTCTGACATACATTGCAATATGGATGGAAGTCGAGTACATAATGCTAAGTAAAATAAGCCAGCCAAAAAGTCAAATACTGAATGATTACATTTATATTGGGTTCTTAAAGAGCAGTAAAGATCAGAGAAACATAAAGTAGAATGGTAGTTTTCAGCATTTGAGAAGAGGGAACGAAGAGCTTAGTTTAATGGGTATATACAGTTTCCGTTTTGCAAGATAAATAGAGTCTATAGATGGATGGTGGTAATGGTTGTACCTCATTACAAATATATTTAATACCATTAAATTGTACACTTAAAAATGGTTATGAAGATAAATTGCATGTTATGTATTATCTTACCACAATTTAAAAAAAAACTAATCCAAAATGTGTCACAGACTTAATTAGAAAAAAACAGAAATTTTTCACAACCTAGGCAAAGAGTTCTTAGATTTGCCAACAAGAGGCTAAGTTGATAAACTGGATTGCATCAAAATTAAAAAATTTGGCTCCATGGAAGACCCTAAAAAAAAAAAAAAAGATGAAAGACAAGCTACATACTGAGAAAAAAACATTTTCAAATGATATATCTGACAAAGGACTAGTATACTAGATTATGATCCAATAGTAAAAAGAACAAACAACCTAATTAGCATATAGGCAAAAGACATGAAGAGACAATTCACTAAAAAAGATGTGGATGGCAAACAAGCACATGAAAAGATGTCCAACATTATTAGCCACTGGGGAAATGTAAATTAAAATCACAGTGAGCTATCGCTACACATCTAAATGGCTAAAATAAAAAATAGGGACAACACCAAATGCTGGCAAGGATGTGGAGAAATTGGATCATTCACACATTGCTGATGGGAATGTAAAATCATACAGCCACTCTGGAAAACAGTTCAGCAGTTTGTTTTTAAAAAAAAACATGCAACGACCATATGGCCCAGTAATCACATGCCTGGGCATTTATCCCAGAGAAATGGATAATTATGTTCACACAAAAACCTATACACAAATGTCTAATATCAGCTTTATTTGCTGCTGCCAAAAACTAGAAAAATCTAGATGTCTTTCAACTGGGGAATGGTTAAACAGTGGTACATCCATACTACGGAGTAGTACTCAGAAATAAAAAGGAACAAACTATTGATGTATGCAACAACAATTTCCTGGGTGAATCTCCAGAAAATTATACTGAATAAAAAAAGTCAGTCCCAAAAGTTTACATACTTATGATTCCATTTATAAAAAATTCTTGAAATGACAAAATAATGGGAATGGAGAATAGATTAGCGGTTGCTGTGAGTGAAGAAAGGAGTGGGGATGTAGAAAAAAGCAACATGAGGGATCTTTGTGGTGATGGAAATGTTCTTTATCTTGATTGTATTAACATCCACATGCTAGTTAGTAATATTGCACTGGAATTACCTTCAGAGGAAACTGGCACATGGGAGCTCTATATTTCTTTTTACAGATATACGTGAATCTACAATGATCCCAAAATAAAAATATTAATTTTTTAAAATAATAAAAATGGAAATTTCTGAACACAAATTAGTCTAAAAGAATCTAAATTCCATTCTTACCACTGAGTTTAAAAATAAAAAGAAAAAATAAATAAAAAATTTAAAAAAGAAGAATCTAAATTCCAAAGAGAGAAGCCTTTCCTAAGGCAGACACTTACCTAATTAGTGTATTTGACAAATTTAGACCCAGAAGAGCAAAGAATTGAGCCTGCTATAGACTGATTAACTCTGATGGTGTAAGAAGTAGAGCTTTTAATGACATGTGGGCTGGCATGACAAGTTAGAGTCTGGAAGAGCCTAAAATAGAAAGTTGTCCCCACACATTAGACTGCCCTCGTGAACATTTACTGAGGGTACAGCAGTGTAGCCGGCTGTGAATTGGGCTTCAAAAGCAGTGAATCATTTCTACAGTCTCACAGTTCATGTATCCTAAAGTCCTGCTATGGAAAGGACCTATGAAAGACACAAGATTGAGCTCACCCTTATGATATTTGAAAACAGAAGTGAGATGAAAGTAACTAAACCAGCAACCTAGCCCTAAACAAACTCAATTCCAAATTTATTAGCCTCACTCCAGCTTCCTGAAAGGGAAAGAATATTAGTTCAGTCTTTATGATTGTCTCATACATTACATAAAGCACAACAAAAATTTCAAGACATGGGAAGCAGGAAAACAAGAGAAAAACAATCAAAAGAAGACCCAAAGCAGAACCACAGTTGACACGGATGTTAGAACTAGCAAAAAAGAACTTTCAAATGACAATTTTAAATATATAAAATAACACATAGGAAAAGATGTACAAAATGAACGCAACAATGAACTTAAAAAGTGTAATCTCTAAAAAGAACAAATAGACATTCTAAAAATTAAAAGGACAATAAATGAAATTAAGAAGTCCATGACATATCCAATGCAATAATTTAAATATGCCATATTCGATACATAAGAACTTTCAAAATATATTAAATACAAATGATCCCATTCTTCTGTCAAGTGCTCCACACATCTCTATTTCCTCAGCCATGGCAAAAACAGCTGGTTGATCACAGCACTCTTTCAACTTATCAGAATTTTTAGAAAAGACCTTTAGACACCAACACCAATCAGAGTTCACACCAAAAATAAAACCTGTTTAATTTAGTCAAAAGGCAGGTTGCCTTAGTCACAGAATTTATGTAGAAATGTAAAGTTACCCTTTGTAATGGAGCAGTGGACCAGGCAAACTTATAAAGTAGGTGAAAATGTGTCTTTTACAATCTCTCCCACTTTGTCCTGTTAAACAAAAACTTCCTGGTAAGCGCTCTACAAGATAAATTAAAAACCCCACCTCCCAGGTATATACACTAAAGAAATTAGTGAATATGTCCATAAAAAGACTTGTACAAAATGTTCAAAACAGTTTCATTCACAACAGCCAAAAAGAGCAAAAAACCCAAATTCCCATAATAGGAGAATAAACAAGCTGTAGTATATTCATACAATGGAATATTACCCAGCAATAAAAAGGAATTGGCATGTGCAATAATTTAGATACTGAGTAAAAGCAGCCGTAAGTAATTATATACACTATATGATCCCATTTATATGAAATTCAAAACTAATCTACAGTGATATAGGTCATAAAAATGATCCCCTCTAAGGCAAAAGGGAATGTTCTGGAATACTGAAAATGTTTTCTATCTCTATGTGGGTAGTGGTTATAGTTATAAAAAGGCACCGAGCTGCATAATTAGACTTGTGCATTTTACAAAAAAAAAAATAGTAACTATGATGACAATAACCAGGCTGTGAAGTAGGATACCTGCTAATGACCAATAAACAGGAATCTCTGGGAATTACTGGAAGATGTTTAGTACACTACTTAAATAGAAGAGTGATGCTGATGAAGAAAGTCTATTTTCCTTAATTCCATGCTAGCTTTACTTAAACTACTTTTGGCATTTTGTTTTTCCTTTACAAACACTCATTTAAAATGATCTTTTTAGATATTCATCTTCTGCACTAGACCAGAAGTTCATCTAAGGCAGGGATTGGCAAACATTTCCTGCAAAAGACCAGATAATAAATATTTTCAGCCTTGCAGGTCACATTGTTTCTGAGGCAACTATCTAACTCTGCCATTGTAGCATGAAAGTAGTCATACACAATAAGTAAATGAATGAGCATGGTCTGATTTGGCCCATTCGCCATAGTTTGTCAATCCTTGACCTAAAGCAAGAACTATACCAGTCTTTGTTTTTCATGTTTATTTTATATATATAATAGTACTTTATATATAGTGAGCATTCACCAAAACAAAGCTAAAAGGAATCTTTAAAATCAAGTTTTCTAATTCCTCTAATTTACAGTGAAAAACATGAAATTGGAGGCTATAATTTGTTCAACAGCACCATTTGTTAAGCAGTGCCTCCTTTTAGTAAACACATAAAGATCTTACATACTATTTAATACTGACTAAAATTTCAAATTTTCAAAATTTGAAACAATTCAAAAAGTTTTAAGTTTTCAAACATTAAATAACTCCAAATAATTATTTTAGAAAAATTATCTTTACTTATAGTTTGCTTATCAGTTATAAATACAAGCTTTGAGTCACACAACCATAAGGGATCAATCTAGCAACTACTTAAAATTCATCACATAAAATGAGAAGCTAAGACTAAACTAAACTTTGTTCTAGGACCCAAATTTTTCTAAAAGCCAAAATGACAATGAACATATTTAATGGTACTTAGCATTAGGTAATACAAGATTATAATTTAACAACTAACTTAAAGGATAATGTTTTATATAGTTATACTTCAAGCTAGCAATATACACCAAAAAATTCATCCTATTACACGTTATTGGCAGTAAAACAATTAGCCACCAGGAGAGGGCAGCATTTCAATTCCCTATTAAAATGTAACTTACAAAAATCTAAAAAATCTGAAATCTCTGTACTGAGACTTTCTGAAAACATGAAATTTTAATACAACCTACTACAATTTAAAGTGCCCTGACATATAAATAAGAATATTTATATAAGAGAGAGCTGTTTTATTCAAATGAGCCATATTTTGTACTCATAGTTCCCAAACTGGTAAGCCAAAACAATTCAACATTTCTCTGGTGATTTACTACTACCTGACATTATATCAGTTATTCAGTTAAAAGAAATATTTGTTGAATAACCACTGAAATTATAAATAAATACTCCCCAATATGGGCAATTCCTTTTCTTTATCCATAAGATAGTTACATACCAATCACCAAAAGAAGTATCATAGTTATTATGGTCATAAACTTTTGGCAAATAAAGATTCAAAGAACTGTTTCAGAAGAATAGGCATTAGCATAGCTCTAAAATCCAAAATAAAAACAGCAAAAGAAGAGGTTATCTGATAAAGCAGAAATAGGCATGGGTAGAGCACCTTAAAATCTCCTCTTTCACATTCCTTTCATTCCTATTAGGTCATTAAATATGAATTGTCTGATTTCGAATCAGAAGTTTAGTTTATTATATCTCAAACAAGAAGCAGTACAATTAATTAAAGTATGTGCCTAAACTATAGACACAGTTTCGCCATGCTAATAGTAGCTTACTTATGCCAGCAGCAAAGAAGCCTGGAGAGTGAGCAGCAATGAAATCACGAAAGGTATTTTCCACAGCTTGGGGAGAACTGGATATTTTTCCTTGCAAGAAGTGGTCCAAAGCCTGGAAGAAGTGGTAGTCAGTTGGTGTAACGTCTGGTGAATACAGTGGATGACAGAGAGTTTCCAAGTCTAGTTTCTGTAGTTTGAGCAGCATCATTTGTGCAACATGTGGTCAAGCGTTTTCTTGCAAAAGGATTGGCCTGTCTCTGTTGACCAATCTCAGCTGCTTAATTGAAAGCGTCCTCATCATTTCGTCCAATTGTTTTCAGTACACATCTGCTGTATTCAACTGACCAGGTTTCATGAAGCTGTACTGGATGATACCAGCACTGGACCACAAGACAGACACCATTAGCTTTTTCTGATGAATATTAGGTTTTGGACTGTGTTTTGGTACTTCATCTTTATCCAACCATTGTGCCAAATGCTTGCGATTGTCAAAAAGAATCCATTTTTCATCACACTTAACAATATAGTGTAGAAATGATTCACCTTTATGTCATAATAGCAAAGAAAGGCAAGCTTCGAGATGATTTCTTTTCTGATGCTCGTTTAATTCATGTGGTACCCATCTATCCAGCTTCTTTACCTTGCCCATTTGTTTCAAATGGTCCAGTGTTGGGGAAATAGTAACATCAAACCTTGCTGCTAATTCATGTGTAGGCTGAGATGGATTTGCTTCCACTACAGCTTTTAGCTCATCATTACCCACTTTGGTCTCAGGTCACCACATGGCTCATTTTCAAGATTAAAATCACCAGAATGGAACTTCTCAAACCATCAACATACTGTCAGTTCATTAGCCACATCCTTCTCAAACACTTAGTTGATATTTCGAGCTGTCTGTGCTGCACTGGTTGTATGATGTAACTTTGTAGTCAATAATAACACAAATTTTTGACTTATCCATGGTTTCACAAAAATTGCTCTAAAAAAAATTTGAAAGATAATCAGAAGCCAAAACGTGTGTTTGAAAGAATGAGGATGTACTTTCACAAAAAAAAAAAAAAAAAAACCAAGAAGTATCAAAGTGAAATGTCAGAGATACCAACTGTCAAACTTAGTACTTAAGGAAATCGGACATTCCATACTTAATAACCTAATACTTCCAGCTTACCTTAATGATAGAGCTGTACTTAAACCATCCACCACTACTAATAAAGAAAGAGAACTAGCACAATAGTCATAAAAGGAACAGAACAAGAACTATAAAAGAGGTAAAGAGAAAGAATGATTCAGAAAACACTGTTCTATCCAGCCAGGAGACTATATATTTTACTATTAAATAAAAATTATTAAAAAGTTCTGCTAACAATTAGTAAAGTCTTACATATGCTGGTCATCATTTCAAACCCTTGATAGGTGTTAGCTCAATTAATCTTTAACAACTCTGTAAAGTAGCTACCATTATTTTACCAATGCTAGAGATGAGGGAACTGAAGCCCAGAGGGAATAATAAGCAACTTGTCCAGGAAGAAAGTATTGGGACTAGAACCTCACCAGTTTCCAGAGCCTGAACGCTTGGCTATTATTCTTTACTCTCCGCTCTAAGTGGCACAACTTCAGCTGAGTGACTGCTACAGAAATCAGACTACAAGGAATTTAAAAAGTGAGAATGTCAAAATGAGCAAAATGAAAGCCTTAGTTATCCTTATTCATTTGGAAAGTCTGATTGCAAAAGGGTGAGCGGAAAATAGGGTTAATACAACTTCTATTATTCAAATTCAGTAGGTCCCAAATAAGGTGAGTCCCAGATGAACACTGACTGTATGCTAAAAATTAACAAAAAGATGAAACAGCTAAGAAATAAAACAATATTTTGTAGAAAATTCAAAGAAACTTGCTCATTGTGGGTAAGATTGAGAGTTATAAATGGGCTTTTCCAGATGTAAATGGAAAGACAATTTAGTGAAAAGTATTTAATATAAAGATGTTTTAAATGGAAAAATAGTCTGAAGGTGATTAAACTTGGCAATATTTACCAAAACATTAGAAATGTTTACATCTTTTATAGTAGAAATTCCTCACCTAAGGAATAATAGTTATGCCCAGAAATTAAGCATCAATCGGCATCATCTTAAGAGAAAAAACAGAAATAATCCAAATTTTGACTGATTAAATTAAAACTTTCAAATAATGGAGTCATTTTAAATGCTACAGGAAAACATTCAATGACATGTTAACAATTTTCAAAATATATTAAATACAAATGATACCATTCTGCCAGATCTCTTCTCCAATTTCTCAGCCATGGCAAAGACTACTAATTGATCACAACTCTTTCCTCCAACCTATTATCAGAATTCTCAACACAGCTCTCCGGGCATCTATCATCAATCAGAGTTGGCATAAGAAATAAACCTATTTGATTCAGTAGGAAAGTAGGTTTTAACTCAAGATAATTGTTAAAGTTATGGAGCAAAGGGCTAGGCAAACATAAAATTTGTCTTTGATTCCTTCCTCTCACCTTTTCCCATTAACAAATATCCCCTGGTAAGGACTCTCAGAAATGAATTTAAAACCCTGCTTCCCAGGATAGGGAACCAAGAAGACTACTGCCTACCCTCTAGTGGTACTTTATACTAGTTTTTAGGAAAGTGTGTAAGAGATAAATTTACTTAACTGCCTCTCCCTATTGGGCAGGAAACATTCCTTACGGTGTATTACTTCTTTAAATTTAGAGGGTGTTACTAATACCAAAATGCTTTTTTCTTGGACTAGATATGTTGATTCTGAAGTTTATATGAAAAAATAACAAAGAATCTTTAAAAACAAAACAAAACAAAAGCTCTAAAACAGAGAAGCAATGAGAGAGTATAACTCTACTACATGTTAAGTCATAACTATACAAAGCTTCAATAAGTAAAACACTGTCAAGCTGGTTCACGAATAGACAGACAGTGAAATACAAAATCAAATGTCCAGAAATAAACCCAAATACATACGGGAGTTTATTATTTGTCAAAAGGAGGTATCTTAATTCAATGGAGGAAAGTATGGACTTTTTAATAAATGACACTGGAACAAATGGGTAACCATTTGAAAAAATATTAGAACTCATTCCACAACTAACACTATGCATCACAATAAACTTCAATGGTCAAAGATTTAAAAGTGAATCCTATGTAAAGTACCAAAAGAAAACCTGGGTGAATTCTTTATAATTCTGGAATGTGGAAGGTTTTCCTATGACCCAAAATGCAGAAGCCAGACAAGAGAGGAAAGAAAAGGGAGAGAAGAAGGGGACAAGAGGGGGGAGAAGAAGAAGAGAGGGAAGGACTAATAACATCATGAGTAAAGACAAAGGATAAAGTATGGAGGTAAAAAACTGTAACTGATATCATAGACAAAGGGTAATCTCCCTAATATATAAAGAGCTCCTAGAAATTGAGAAGACCAATATTCTAATAGAAAAAAATATAAAATATAATAAACCTTACTTAAATATGTAGGAGAAATGTAAATTAAAACTATACTTACATGCCATTTCTCACCCAGAAAATTGGCAAAAATATAAAAATTTTAAAAGACATTCTTTAGATAAAGTTGCAGGGAAACAGTCACTCTCATACACCGCCAGTAGGAATACAAAATGACACAACTCCTACAGACGGGTATCTGACAATAGGTAACAAAATTATATCTAAATTTACTCTCTGAACCAGCAATCCTATACCATACAGATATACCTGCACAAATATAAAATGACATATGTAGAAAGTTGCTACATTAAGGCACTATGTAAAAGATTAGAAAGGACCTTACTATCCAGCAAAAATACATTTATGTTGTCTTAGTTCACTTGTGCTGCTATGACAAAGTACCATAAACTAGGTAATTTATCAACAATAGAAATTTATTTCTCATGGTTCTGGAAGCTGGGAAGCCGAAGGTCAAGGCACCAGCAGGACTACTGTCCAGTAAGCGCTGCTTCCAAGATGGCACCTTGTTGCTTCTTCCTCTGGAGGGGAGGAACACTATGTCCTCACATGGCAGAAGGGAAAGAGGGGCAAAACAATGCTCTCTTCAACCTCAAGCCCTTTTGTAAGTGTGCTAATCCCACTCACGACTTCATGACCTCTCAAAGGCCACACCTCTCAACACTGTTACATTGGGGATTAAGTTTCAACATGAATGTTGGAGGGGATATCATCATTCAAACCATAGCATATATCTTTTGAAAATTTGGAATTTTTCCTGATACACAGTATTAGGCATGGATCCAACTTTCATCTTATCCCAATGGAACCAGTTGTTACAGGTCATTTATTAAAAAGCACATCTTTGGTTAAATAAACTATGGTACATCCACATGATAAAATACAGTTTTGTAAAAATGAATGAGGAAACTGCCATGTACTAAAATGGAGACCTTTAGAATATTACAAGTAAAACCAGCAGTGGGAAAAAGATTGTATAAATCTAAAACACACTACTTGCATAAGGAAAGAGAAATAAAAACATTCTTATTTACTTGTATTTGCATAAGTACTAGAAAAATAAATAAAAACCAATAAAAATAGTTTCCTATTAGAGTCAGGGAGAGAAGGAATAGAAGTTAGACATATCTATATGAACTTTTTAATGACAGTTTTGATTTTTCAATTATATGAGTTTGTTACCCACTCAAAAACAATTTTTAAAAATTCAGGAGGAGTAAATAAGTGAAGGGTTGGCTGGTTGTATAGGAATGGTTGCTATAAGCCAATAATCTAAGTCTATTTAAATTAATTAAAATTAAAAATTCAGTTTCTCTGTCAAACTAGCTACTTTCCAAGTGCTAGTGGACAGGACAGTGAAGATACAGAATATTTCCATCATTGCATAAAGTTCTATTGGACAGTGCTAAAACTGGTAGTTAACATTTTGTAGTCTAGAACCGGAAGCTCTAGAAAACAAAAAAGTATTGTTTCTCCCAAATTAAGTATAAGCCAAAAACAAATACATACTTTTTATATATATACACACAAATATATATACACACACATAATTAGTCAGCAAATCCATTAAATATTTAAGTGACTAGAAGCCAATTACATGTCAAGACATGATGATATATTTCATCCCCACCATAAATTAACAAATAAGGTGGAAAACAATGGGAAGATAAGCCACTTTCTGGATCCTTTTGGATTCATTATAAATATAGAATGATAGATAAATTTTAATAACAATTTTCTAGGATATTAACCTATATCCATACTCAAAATGCATTACGAAGTAAAATATTCATTTTTTTTTAATTCACAAGTTTGAATCATCTGTTCCATTCATTTAACAATTATTGATGAAGTACTGTATGTCAAACACTAGGTCAGGCATCAAGGATACCAGAACTAAACAGTCTTACTTCTATAAAGCTTACAGTCCTGTGAGAAAAACATACATTAATAAAGAATCACACAAACAATATAGTATGTGTTATAAAGGAAAAACAAAGTATAATTACAGAAGTAGAGGAACCTAATTTAATCAGGAATCAAGGAAGGCTTACCTGAGCAAGTAATCTATAAACTGGAATCTGAAGGGTTGGTTACTAAGATTTGGGAGTAAGAGCTTGCAAACAGAGGAAACTATTATGCATAAAGATCTCAAAGCAGAAGGAAACACCTCACAAGAACTGAAAAAAGGCCCATTAAGAAAAATGATGAAAACCTGGTCTGCAGCTTCTAAAACATATGTATTGGCAATTCCTTAATTGGGAGAGATGCCTGAGACTACATATACTTCAAATATCGCTTTAATGGCACTTAACATAAACTCCAAGTTTTGGCAAATAAGTTAAATAATAAAAATACTAACATTTGGCACTGCGTGTAGGAGAATCTTCTGAAATATGAAAGCTTATTTTCTCCTTTCTAGGCTTAATTAAGAACATACACCAAAAAAATTTGTTTAGGTCTTTCTCCTGCCATCTAAGTTTCTGCTAAATAACCCTAAAATGAATAGAGATAAAGAACATCCCTTTTCCACTTACTTGATCAACAAGCAGTATATAAAAAGATGGAGAAAGACATGATCCTACTACAAGAAATTCTGGTACTAAAGTTATGCAATTCTCTGGGAGTTACTAAACAGCTGGGAAACCTCTATGCAAAAGAGGTTTGTATAACTGCAGTTTATACTGTATGTATAACTGCAGTTTATACATAGGGCTTTGCTAACATAAGAAAATATACCATATATTAACATAACAATACTCCCAAATCACTCTTGTTGGGCATCATACTCTCTGAATTAATTTTCCTACAGTGATAATGAGCCTGACAACATCACAGTTCTCTGTCTGGCCTCTAACAATATTAACTCTACCACTCTACCCCAACAGACACATTTACAAAGCAGCAAAGAACACAAGAACTTACAAACACAAACATAAATATCCCTTACAAAGACATTATGTGGAAAAGCACAAAACAAAATATTGTATCCAAGCTGATTAAACTACATAAAAATGTATGTAAGTGTACTAACAGTAATCAGAAATACTGCCATGGTAGAAATGCTCACTAGCATCTCTTTTCCTGCAAAATATCTAAACCCAGAACAATATTTTTTTTTAATTCAAAAAGAAAGTACATTTTCATTAAGAGGCAAAACAATCATGACAGTTGTGTTTAAAATGTATTAATCAGAAAAGAAATGTAGAGCTATTTATGATAATCTTAAATTAGTAAATGGCATTAATACTATTGTAAACGGAGGCCAAGATTTGGCAGTTCAATAGCAGTGATGATTTAGTCATCACATCTCACAACCTAGTCATTTGTAGACGTTTTAAAATAAAAGTCTTCACTGTGAAGAACATATAGTTATGAGGGGGAAAAAACAACCAGAAAACTAATCATCATGGCTTTAGCTCAACCCACATGCCTGTTCTTAAGGGTATCCATGGTAGCAGTGATGCAACATGCCTACCTAGCTCACCGTGCCTACACAAGTGGGAGAGAGGGGAGGCGGATGATGAAAAAAATTTCACTTGGAAAGGTGTTTTAGTATTAACATGATAAAATTACATCAACTGTATTGTCAGACTTTAAAAACACATGTAAAACCATAAAGCTCTCTAAAGATCAGAAAAGGGAGAAAAGATGAGGTGGGAGGTACATTCTGTAGCCTTTAGCTGAAAAGAAAATCAAGGAATTGTGGCTCTTTTTGCTGTAGCCATTTGTTAAATATGTTCAAAGGGTTTATTTCCAATAATAGAACAAATTATTTTAATTTAGCTTTTTCAAAAGTAACTACAAATAATGTTTTAGGCTTCCTAATTTCCAACCTACATCTTTTTCTATTTTTGCTTTAACACAGTTACATAATAAAAATTTATAAATACTCTAGGATAATGATTACATCTAATTTTTCTAAGCAGTAGTAACTCTCTTTTGCTAAAATAGGGTCAAATGCAAAAAATGTTTAAGTCTATCAAAAGGAAGATGAAGCAGAGAGAAGAGAGAGATCATTTCAAATAACCTTGCTATACTATCAGAAATAAAAACTAAAATGAATGAAAAGATAAAAGGTAAATCACAGGAGAGAACCAACCATGGACAACCATGAACAGCACTCATGGGTGGGGGTGGGGGGGGGACACTGTTCTCCAAGCTCAGGTGCTCTTTAAATATTCTAAAGAATATTTCAATAAAATAGTTTACCTAGAAGTACACAGAAGACATCCCCTCATAAACAGGGAACAGGACCCGATAATGAGCATGTGTCGGTATCTGATTACAAACTACTGTTTGAACTGTAACTCTGTGAGCAACATGAAAGCACAAGTAATTTCCACCAATTTTCCCGCTTTTCCTCTTGTGAGAAATAATTTACTATACAGGAATAGTAATAGCCTGCTTTCAGAATTTACATATTTACTTATTTTCTTTTATTATTGAACATAATTTTTAAATCTCAACAATTCTAACAATCACTATGCGACATCATAAGTATACAGAAATAAAATTCTGTATTTTAAAAACTAATGTATAAATTTAAAATGTAAGCACACTGAATCTATAATTACACAATCACACAATGTCCACAGGCTGGTGCTCAGAAATAAAAGAAGCCAAACTTAGAGATTAAGTGAAGCATGCTGCACTTTGAGGACAATGAGCAAAACAGACTTCAAAACAAGTACTTTTAAAGAGTACTTGTACAAGTTTAATCACTTTAAATCCAAATAACATCCTTCTAAAGGCAATACAATCAGAATTTGACTATATTCTCCTTCTTAAAAAAAAATTAACTATATTTCCAACAGATGGAAAAGTCCAGAAAACATTTCTCAAAATGAGTTAAACTTTCAACTATCATGACATATTTGGAATTAAAATAAAGGGGAAGAGAAGAACTTTGAGGATATATTTAGAAGATTTAAATACAATCAAAGCCTTATAGACCTTTGCTCTTGGGAGAAAAGGTTCCTATGAATCTCAAGAGAAAAAATATCTGTTCAACACACCATTTTTAGCTAACTGAAACACATTTCAAATAGCTAGATATAAACTAAGCATCAGTTGCATTCAATTACCTACTTTCAAATATATAACAATGGTTACACACCTTATTTTTAAAATACATTATGAACAAAAGATCTCTCACATCTGTCACTAACAATAAAGTGCAGAAAAGCATACTGTATCTTACCTTTGTGGTTACAATGCACAGGCAATCCATTACTCTACCATTACAATAATATTTTATACATAAAGGAAAACTACCTTAAGTTGCCTAATTGAACAAAAATTTTTAAATAAAAATAAGAAATAAAGTTGTAAGATAAAACCATAGATGAAAAGTTATAACTGTAACTAGATCTCTCCAGGAGAGAGGTGGCAGTTTTTCTACTATCTGAAATACAAAAAACCAGAATCTGTCACGTGCCCTACAATCTTCTTTATGTAATCTGTATCTGAAGAACTTGAAATTATCCCACAAAACACTGTGGAAGATGTCAGGGTTTATTCCACAAGAGTCCACTGCTGCTTCAGATGCTACTTCATTAATCCCTCTTTTCAAGATATGAGGCTGACAGGGAGTCATCTGATGAAACGCTCCACAAAGAGGTTGCCCCGATATAAATTTAAATCTGCTTCTCCCTGTTTGCTACAGTTTGGATACTCAAAAAACAACTACCAAAAGAAAAATCACTAAAAAAAAATGCAAGCAAACATTTCTTCTACTAAACCATTTCAGCAACTGCAGCCTGTAAAGTAATGACTTTCTCAAGCAGTAATGAATGGAATATTCCATGTAGTATTTTTGAGAAGGGGAGCAGGAAGAACAAAATGCAATAATTTAAAATATTATCTCTAAAACTTACCTTTTCTCACTTTATTAAAAAAATAAATAAACAATATTTTACCAATGAAGCCAAATTTTAACTTTATTGCCTTTCTAAATCCATTTCACCTAATCCTCCATCAAAAAAAAAACCACCACAAAAAGATAGCTATAACTGTGTACCATTTCAAACTCCCCAAGAAGTCTTCATTTTTAACCCAGAAGTTGCCTAACTTTGTGAATTCATGTCCGGTCCCCAAGATCACTGGGAATAGGGCTAGATAGGCTAACAGACAAGGGACATGGCATAGGCTTTCAGTCTCATAAGCTTCCAGCCCCACCCTCCAATAAAAATGGAAAGGAAGGAGGAGTATTATCTGCAATTTTTGTCCACAATACTTCCTCATAGTATATAGATGTTATGAATGACCTCAAATTCAAGCAATTAAACTGTTCCCACTTGCTTCTTATACTCCCTTTCTCCTTATAACACTTCAAATACACATGGGCTGTACCAGCAACTTTCATACTATACCAAGTTTCACTATAAGGATTATGAAAAAGAGTTAAAAGCACTTAGATAATCTCTCAAATAATAAGCATCATCATTGTTGTTATTACTATTATCAATATGTATCAGATACATTAACCTTTTGTTTAAAGCCTAACAGGATATACCTGAGATATGGCAAGCGAGACTTTACCTTAAACAGACCCTAACGGAGATGTTGTGTGAGGATTAATGAAATAATACATACATGGCACTAAAAATAATGTTGACCTTGTAAGTGCTCAATAAATGTCAGCTACAGCTACACACCTATATATATTGTGGTACAATATAAAATATATTTAGTCTTTGTTACTGTCACAGGGTGCCTAAAACCCTTGGAAATTACTGAGTGATGAGAGTGTCTTCTGTAGTTCTTAACAAGCCCTTTCAATCACACTGGAGTTTATGCTAATAAGGTAACTTAAGGTGGGACCCCCTAGAAAACCTCAGGAGGGGGCTGTTCACCAGAAAGACCAAGGGATCAGAGGGTTGAAACTTTCAGCTCTACCCACCAACCTCCAGAAAAAGCAAGTGGAGGGACTGGGGAGCCAGCTATATAAAAACTCTTTAACAAGATCTGATGAACTTCTGGGTTGGTAAATGCATCCACATGCCAGGAAGGGAAAGAACCCCAACACTACCAGGACAGAAGCTCCTTGTGCCAGGGATCCTTCCAGACCTTACTCTACGTGCCTATTTATCTGGCTATTCTTCTGTAGCCTTTATAATAAACCAGTATATGTGTTTCCCTGAGCTCTGTGAGCCATCCTAGCAAATTAAGTGAATCCAAGGAGGGAGCTGTGTGAACCTTGATTTATGGCTGTTTGGTCAGTCAGAAATATAGGTAACAACCTACTACTTGTGACTGGCATCTGAAGTGGAGGCAGTCCTGTGGGGCTGAGCCCCCAACCTGTGGGATCTAACACTTTCTTTACTTAGAGATAGTGTCAGAATTGAATTGAGTTACAAGACACCCAGTTGGTGTCCACTGGAGATGGCTTCACTAAACAAAAAACCCTCACATATTTGTCACAGAAGTCTCTGTTCTGTGCTGTGCTGACTGAGAGTTGAGAAAAAAAATGACTTCTTTTCTCCTCTCAGACCTATATACATATATATGTAGCTATAAGGTTTGGCAGGGTGCACAGAAGTAAATGTCATCATGAGCCAACAAATCCCTTCCTCCATGCAGGACATAGCGTGGAATTACATGCTTGGTTGAGTACTCCCTTCTCCCCACCTTACTCCCAACAATCACTTGCTCTCAACATAAACGAGTAAAGCCCACTTAAGGCTCATAACTCCTTAAATAATTAAAGTTTCCCATTTTTTAAGCAGAATACTGAAAACAATGTAGTTAAAATGTAAATACTGACTAGGCATTGCATTTTGTGAAGGAAAATAAAGAGGTATGTGAAACCATTTATGTGGTTTCTTTCAGTGTTCTGAAATTTCTCTTATGAAATTTTTATTGTATCTAGAATAGTCTAGCACAGGGAGGAAAGGCATCCCTGTATATGGCAGACCTTGTAATAGGAAAGTTGAAAATTACCATAGTAAGTCAGAAATACCATTCAGCCAATTAACAAGCTGTGTAACATAAGTAGTCATTTTCTTTTTAGAGGTCTCAATTTCCTCTTTTATAAAATAAAGAACTCCATGAGTTCTAAGAACCCTTCCACTGATAATATTCCTATGTTTCAATTTCTAAATTCATTGGATTTTAAGCTCCAAGAGGGCAAGACTCAAGAATGTCTTGTGTACCTGATGCTTTATCATCAGCACCAGGAGAGTGGCATAGTGACCAGAATGTAACATAACATGGGGTCAATGAGTATTTGCTGAATTAATGAAGGGACTTTCTAATACCTAAACTATAGGTGATTACAAAATTGAAAACAGTCTTGAAACAATCCTGAAAATTAGACATCCCATTTTCCCAGTAAAAACTACTTAAATAGTTTTGCCAACTCATATATAAACCTGTAAGAATACAGATGAGACTGGGCATGGTGGCTCATGCCTGTAACCTCAGTACTTTGGGAGGCCAAGGTGAGAGGATCGCTTTAGGCAAGGAGTCTAAGACCTGCCTGAGCAACATAGCAAAAGTCCATCTCTATAAAAAATTAAAAAATAAAAATTAAAAATAGCTGGGTGTGATTGAACTAGCTACTTGGGAGGATGAGGCAGGAGGATCACCTGAGCCCAGGAATTTAAGGTTAAAGTGAGCTATGATTGTGCCACTGCACTTCAGCCTGGGTGACAGAATGAGCAAGACTCTCTCAAAAAGAAAAAATATATATATATATAAAAAAAAAAGAATACATATGAAATAGTCAAATACCTACTTTAAATTTATTAAGTCAGCTAACATATAATTATTTAACAACACATTATTAAAATAGTGCCTAAAATATTATTTTATTCCAGTCACACTTCAGAAAACAATTTTAGTCAAACTTTTCACATTTATTGTAGATGCTTAAGGTTGTCATTATAACCATAGCCACTTTTGAATCATCTAAATCTATCTGACCTCAATCAGCTTCACAGAATCTAAGTTGCTTGAGATACTGCCATCTTGAATTAAAATGTCACCTGACCATTTATCCCAAATCACTACTACATATACTCAATATGAAAACCCAAAATCTTTTGAGTGCCAACTTGATGCTCAAAGGAAATGCTCAGTGGAACAGTTGGGATTTCAGATTTTCAGAAAAGAGATGCTCAACTGGTAAATATAATGCAAATATTACCAAACCCAAAAACATCCAAAATCTGAAGTCCAAAACACTTCTGGTCTCAAGCATCTCAGATAAGGGATACTCAACCTGTAGTATCATTCACATAATAGGAAACCAATATGCCCCATTTATATTGTAGGTGTATATTTATAATCTCTATAATGTAACTACTTACTGTATTACTTTTTAATATGCTCACTAATCTTTCAAAAAAGCTTGCATATAATATCTATTACTTGTGGTTTTTAAGATCATACTCAGGAATGGTTACTTAATTTGTGTTAAATTCTACATTAACTACATTTTTTATAAACATCCCAACTGGCACTGACTAGGGACATTTCAAGCCTATGTGTTCTCCTCAGACAGTCATTAGCTATTCAAAGTATTTTAGAAATCACCCTGTAATATGAGCAACTTTAGAAGGACTCAAAAATAAGCCTTTTCAGATGGCAACACCTCACGTAATATTCAGGCACTTAAGATAATTAACAGTATTTTAGAACACCAATGGCTTTTTATACAAAGGAAGTTGCTTCTAAACATGATAAAATAATAGAGAACAAATTGACTTTCTCACCTTAAACAACTATAAAAAGTGAAAAAATATGAAACAATGATTTTTCAGATATTGAATAAAGTGCAAAACAGTGATCCCTGTGAGAAACAAATGAGGTTAGTTCTGTAACTGCCTCAAAAAAACTTTCCAGATTACAGCAGAGGAAGGGGGAAATGAAACAAAGCTCAGCAGTCTAAGTTGAGGAGACAGAGTTGAGAATGCACAAAGCTAATATTCACAGGTACCAGAAAGGAGACAGCTACACAGAGAAAGCTCCAGAGATCTGTAGAGTTTCCCTCAAGTCTTCAGATTAGTTTCAATTAGTGCAGGCATATAAGGAAACCTGAGGCTAGGGAAAGAATCCTAAAAAGAAGCAGGTGGAACAATCCCCAGAGCTTACACATGGCCAAGAATGATGGAAAAACTCGTAATATCCAGGGCACTGGGTAGAGTATTCAGAAGAGTATTACAACAGTTCTGAGACAAAATTAGCCCCATACAGTACTAAAGGTTGCCACTTCCAATAAGAAAAGCTTAAAAGCAAGTTTAGCTTTAAAAGGATCAAACTCTTTCCAAGTAATTCAACTGCATCCCAAAACAAAGCTCAAGAATAAAGGAATATAAAAATATCTAGGCCTCCAAAAGGTAAAATTCACAATGTCTGCCAAATTCATCAAAAATTACCAGGCATGTAAAGAAGCAAGAAAACAAACTCAGAGAAGAGAAAAATCAATCAATAAAAATAGTCCGAGAAGTAACAAATCATAGAATTAGTAGACAAGGACATGTTGATAAGACACTGAAAATAAAAAGGGAATCAAATCAAACTTCTAGAGATAAATTGTCTGAAATGAAAACCTGACTGAATGAGGTTAACAGGAGGCTAGACACTTCAGAAGAAAAGATTAATGAACTTGCAGGCATAGCAACAGAAACTGTCCAAAATGTAACACACAGAGAAAAAAGACTGAAAAAAGACAAATCACATCAGTGAGCTGTGGGACAAAGTCAATCAAACCAATATACATGTAACTGGAGTCACTGAAGAAAAAGAGAAAAAATATTTAAAGAAATAATGGATGAAAAATTTCTAAAGTGGGTAAAAACTATAAACCCACAGATCCAAGAAGCTCAGTGAATCCCAAGCATAAGAAATGTAAAGAAAATTTTAATAATGGAGAGTACATGGCAATGATAAGCACCAAATTCAGGACAGGTTAATTCTGGGGGACAAGGCCTAAGAATGTGATCATAGTGGAAAACAAAGGAAACTTCAACTATATAACATTTTGTCTTCTTAAAGTAGGTAGCAAGTACCTGGATATTTATAATATTCACTATAGTTTCTGTACGATTAAAATATTTTTAAAATAGCACACAAAATGAAAAGGAAAAAAGCAAGGCAAACAGGTGCCAAGAAGAGAAAAAATTTTCAAAAGCAGAGTGCATTGTTGCAAATGCCACTAAAAAATCAGGGAAGGTGAAGACCTTAAATAACACTGAAGAGGAATTTATGTTCTTTACACTTTGCTACACTGATAAATTACTAATAAAGTATATAACATTTTAACATTAATAAAAACATTCTTTATTTTAAAAATCTAACATTTATCATGACACTTAATATGTGTGTCAGACTCTGGTCTAAGTTTACATAAATTATCCTATTTCATACTTACAAACACCATATGTGGTGAGTTCTGTTATCGTCCCCATTTTACAGATGATGAAATTAAGCAATGAGAACTTAAACAATCTGCCCTACAGTGCCCCTTATCCATAGTTTCACTTTCTGTGGTTTCAGTTGCTCACGTCAACCATGGTCTAAAAATATTAAATGGAAAATTCCAGAAATAAACAATTCATAAATTTTTAATTGTCCACTATCCTAAGTAGCATGATGAAATCTCACTCTGTCCCATATGGGACATGAATCATTCCTTTTTCCAGTGTATCCACACTGCATATGTGTTATACGTCTGTTGGTCACTTAGTAGCCATCTCAGCTATCAGATCAACAGATGATAAGAAGAAGGGTGAGTACAGTACAATAAGATATTATGAGAGAGAAAACGATGACATTCACCTAATTTTTATTATGGTATATTGTTATAACTATTATATTTTATTACTAGTTGCTGTTAATATCTTACTGTGTCTAACTTATAAATTAAACTTTATCATAGGTATGTGCATATGTACAGGAAAAAATATAGTATATATAGGGTTTGGTACTATTCTTGGTTTCACACATCCACTGAAGGTCTTGGAATGTATCCCCCATGGATGAGGGGAGACTACTGTAGATCTAGATAAACAGACAAAGAAAGCAAGCTACAAAATGATATACATATATCTCTTATTTTAAAAAAATATATATATAAGCTAAATAATAATAAACATATAGGATTAGCTGAACAAACAACCAATGGTTAAAAGAGATCATTTCAGGAAAAGATTATTAAAAAAGACTTTCAACACTATGCATCTCTCTGTATAAATGTTTTTAAGATGTGTACGAATTACCTGTGTAATGAGGTTTTTTTTTTAAGGTAAGTATATTGGGAATGAGAAGGAAAGAAAAACAAAAGGTAAGCTAATTTTTCAAGAATCTTAGCCAAGAAAAGAAGGAAAGCCACGGGGTCCTACTGAAAAGTGCTTTTTTCTGTTTGTCTCTTTTTCTCTTAATGGAATCTTTGAATATATTAACATTTACAGGATAAAGTAAAGAAAGGAACAGAGGTCCAAGAGAAAAAGGTTATAGATATTGCATGAGGAAAAGGGGAGAATGAGATTTCAAAAGAGAAAAGGATCAAGAGCATAATAGAAGCTATTAGTATTTATTATCTGAGGTAACTTTCACATAATTGAAAACATATTTCTATAGAGTAAGGAATTTTTACAATGAGCATGTATTACTTTAGAAATAAAAAAAGGGAGGTGGTTTAAGAGCACAAGAGATATCACTGCTCTAATATTACAGACAGTAATAGGTGCAGATACAAATATAGAGCAATCAAAATTATTTCAATGATGAGTTACTGAAAATGTCATATAATCAAAACTCATAATTCAAAACCAAATGGGGCTGCCTTCTTGGAGCACATAAATCTACAACCACTGTGGTACACTTAGGCTTTAATAAAGACTTTTATTTTCTTGGTAACTGTAATATTTTGCTGAGTTTTCTCCTAGATTAACAGATTGGCATAATATGGCAGTTGTTTCACTTCTTTTATAGCATTTCATTATACCACTTATATTTCAAAGTTATTAACTTGGGAGCATTAGCAACTAGCACTAGCAACTATCACGTAAACACCGGGATAAGACTGTCAAAAGATATAAACATAAAAATATTTAAAAGTACATAATAGTAAATGTAAAATAGCACATGGTCATTAAAATCATTTGCATATATTTCATATAAATATTACAATTAATATGATACTGACAAAAAGGTACTCCTATGTGACAACTGCCTAAACTTACAATTCACTTGTACACCTACCAGTTTTGATCTTGATAAAATTTTAAATTTTAAGGCTTTGCCCAAGAGTTGTTCATTATTTCGAATTTTGTACATTTTATGTTTCTGTAACACTGTTCAAAAACTGGAATTAAATGAGATAATATTAAATCTGGTGGTGGGGAGAGGGAGTTCAGACTAGTGTCTCTGTGATGTATTATCTCTGAGAAAAAGAGATTCTACTAGAGAAATAAATCATCAGGAAGGATAAGTAAAAACCTTGAGGTAAATGATAAAGGAAATACGAAAATGAGACAACCACCAACATGTAAGATTGTCAATTATTTTGAAGGCAGTAAATTCAAAGTTGTGACAATTCAAGAAGTTGTACTGTAAAATTTTGTCAGCTGTCTTCTTAAGTCCATGGTGAAAACTGTAACTGGGGAGTCTGCCTCTGGGATACATAACCATAGGACAAATAATAACAAAGATAAGAAATGTGCCTTAACTGATTATGGACTGATAACAGCACTATATAAATATTTGCACTGTATCAATTTTAAATTTCCTCAGTCTGATAACTGTATAGCAGATCTTTTTACAAATGTTCATATAAAAGAAACAGTTTTTTAAGGAAAATATCCTTGTTCTTGGGAGATACATGCTAAAGTACTTAATAGTAAAAGATCATGGTATCTGCAAACGGCTATTATATGGGTCAGCAAAAATAAAAGTTTATATATCCATGCACGTTTGTGTGTGTGTATGTATGTACATGTGCATATATTAATAGAGAACAAGCAAATGTGACAAAATGGCAGTTTATTTTACTATTCTTATAATTCTTCTGTAGACGAAATTAGCTTCAGCTAAAAGATGGGTGAAGACCTCACACAGAAGGCTCTGAGCTGGACAGGATAAGTAAAGACACTCCAGTTGGAAGAAATGGCACAAGCAAGGACATAGGAGCAAAGAATTTTGGGAATAACAAATAGTCTATTTCAATCCAAAAGTAGAATTTGTAGAAGGGAGTGACAGTGGTATTCATATAACTTAAAATGTTCTTATCAAGGAAATAGGAATTAAGCAAATAGTTATTTTTTTTAAAAGAAAGGAATAAATGAGATTCCTTCTCATTCTTCTTGAAAGCACACCATAACAATGTACTCTAACAGACATAGAAATACGGTGATTCTATCTGAACAGTATTTAATTCTACCTTTCAGAGAGAAATAAAAAAGGCAGTAAAAACCTGAATACAGTGATATATATAACCAATTGATGGTAGAAACCAATGACTAAAAACCTTAAAAATTGATGGAAACCTTAATTAGAACTTATCTATACATACTCAAGACCTAGCAAGTTTTCAGAAATGTTAACATAAACTAAAGATAAGAAACAGCACTCAAAAGTGAGGTGGTTTTATTCAAGCCTTCTTCAAGAAAAATGCAAGGGTGTTAGTAAATGATTAAAAAATAAAATAGCTGGTCTTTTCAGTGAAAGTTTTAAAGTCTAAATAAATTTTTTTTAAAAAACACCCTATTTCAGAGAGGAGATTAAAAGGAGCCATTTTAAATCAGTCTAATGTCTATCACCAGAAAAAGAAGATCTTACAATTAATGTCCAAGTTTTCTGAAGGGCTCACATCCAGTTAAATAACTGACTCTCTGGTTGACTATAACAGTTTCTAATTATAAAAATTAGAAATAGCTCAAATGGCTATCAAAACTGACAAATATCCACAGAAGAATATCAGGCAGCAGTTAATAAGAATGTCTACATATATACAGACATGGAAAGATATCAAAATCATAAAGTATGCTGAAACACAAAGATGAAGAAGCACAAGCCAAAAACAGTACATCAGCATAATATGATTATTTGTGCAGTTCTTAAAATTAATACCAGATATATGCATAGGAAAAAGTGGCAGACTACATTATACTAAACCATTTTCAGCAGCCACTGCTTCATGGAGGGATTTTACTTTTTTATGTTAAGTCTAGTCATGCATCACTTAAAAACAGGGGTACATTCTGAGAAATGGGACGTTAAGCGACATTATCACTGTGTGACCATCAGAGTGCACTTACATGAACCTAGATTGTATAGCCTATTACACATGCTTATTGCTCCTAGGTTACAAACCTGCACAGCATGTTACTGTACTGAATACTGTAGGCAACTGTAACACAATTGTATTTACGTATCTAAACATATCTAAATATAGAAAAGGTACAGTAAAAATATAGTAAAAAAGATGAAAAAAATTGTCCACCTATATAGGAGCACTTACCATGAATGGAGCTTGCAGAACTGGAAATTGCTCTGGGTGAGTCAGTGGTGAGTGAATATGAAGGCCTAGGACATTGCTGTACAGTTTTGGAGACTTTATAAACACTGTACACTTAGGCTACAGTAAATTTATTTTTTTATTTCTTTCTTCAATAATAAAGTAATCTTACATTCCTATAACTTTTTTACTTTATAAACTTTTTTTTTACCTTTGACTCTCATGCAATAACACAGCTTAAAACTCAAACACATTGTATAGATATACAAAAACATTTTCTTTCTTTATAGCCTTATTCTATAAACTTTTTTCTATTTTTAAAAGTTTCTCTCTTTTTTTTTTTTTTTTACTTTTAAAACTGTTTTTGTTAAAAACAAAGACACAAACACACACATTAGCTTAGGCCTACACAGGGTCAAGATCAGAGATATCACTGTTCCCCCTACACATCTCATCCCACTGGAAGGTCTTTAGGGCAATACACACATGAAGCTGTTACGTCCTACGACAACAATGTTTTCTTCTGGAATACCTCCTGAAGGACCTGCCTGAGTATGTTCTAAGTTAACCTTTTTTTTAAAAATAAGAGTACACTCTATAAAATAATGATAAAAAAGTAAATACATAAACTAGTAACATAGTAGTTTATTATCAAGTATTATTATACTTATATAATTGTATGTGCTATATATACTTTATATCATTGGCATCACAATAGGTTTATTTATACCAGTATCACCACCAACACATGAGAAAAACATTGCACTGCAACATTACAACAGCTATAACATCACTAAGTGATAAGAATTTTGCAGCACCAGTATCTTATAGGTCTACTGTTGTGTATGTGATCCATAGTTGACCAAAACATTACTACGTAGTACATGACTATTTCTAAAGCTTTTTATTTTTTAAACAAACTTGACAGTTACATTTCTATCTCTATTAAAATTAGTTCTTTCTCTCATTATTTTATTAACATTACTGCAATATTTTCATTTGTCTAAGTAACAAGCCCAATTAAACAAAGTAAGATAGAAACATCAGTCTTAAAGCCTGACTGAAGTTGAGTTCTAATCTCAGTTTTTCTACACGGCAATACTGCAAGCTTAGGTAGTCACAACACCCCTGCTACAGTTTGCTAAATTCCAAAGTAAACACAGTGTAAGCATCAAATACTAAGAAACAAAACCTGGCTGATCTCATGCATGTTAGGAGGCTACAATAAGAATGAATTCATGTCCCTGTGACATTCCAAATTATTGTAATATATGTGAATGTGCCTTTTAAAATTACACTTTTTTTTTTTTTTTTTTTGAGACAGAGTCTCACTCTGTTGCCCGGGTTGGAGTGAGTGCCGTGGCGTCAGCCTAGCTCACAGTAACCTCAAACTCCTGGGCTTAAGCGATCCTACTGCCTCAGCCTCCCGAGTAGCTGGGACTACAGGCATGCGCCACCATGCCCAGCTAATTTTTTCTATATATAAAATTATACATTTGAAAATAATAAGATTATTATTATAATCCATTCTTGTGGAACACGTGAAAGTTTTTTAAGAAAGGAAGAAAGAACATATTGTATTGATTTTAAAATATTTTAATACCATAATATGTTTAGATCAGCAATATTTCTCAAATTTTACAAGTTCTGGAGCAAAGGCTTAAGTTGGAAGACTGTGTCACTTGTGTGTCTACTTTCTTACCTCTCAAAGATAATGCCTGAAAGAAAAAGCAACCCCAAGAAACAGAAAAGCCATCATCACTGGCTGATTCTGGTTTGGGGACAGGGAAAATTCAAAATGAACTTGGGAAAATTGCCAGAAGGCAAGAACACATTTGAAGACTAACCGGGACACGCTCAAAGGGAAACAGAGGGATCCCGTTAAGTAATCCCCTGGTCAAATTTGAAGTAATATGAGTATCCAAAGCTGAAACGTATTGTAAACACTGAATAAATAAAAATTGATCAGTCCATAGTGATAGCTTTTTAAAGAGCAAGAAAAAGGGGGAAAACTTAGCCACCATTGGAGGGGATCATCACACAAACTCTACTCTGAAAACTGGTCATTAAAAGAAATAGTATAAACTTTTTACCCTGTCTTTTTAAGAACACAGGTTTATTCCTAGTTGATGGGGAAAAATATTTTTTATAGAAGAATGCCAACTAATAAATACAAATAGAATGATAAGACTGGGGAGGGAATCAACATTTGGAAACTTTGAATGAAATTACTGATTTAGCAAAGATCAATGGGTGAAAATTCATTTAATACAAGGTGCCAAAGTACTACCATATACATAACTGCATCAAGAAACATGTACCTTTACAATGGAGGAACTGGAGGTCCACACCTTTAAGTAAGCACAAATGTAGCCACCTGATATTGTGCTTGCTGATATGATACAATGTGAAGTACACATACAGTAACACTATGAAGTCTATTTACCAAAAATGAATCTAATCAACCTTTACACCTAACTTGCTGTTACTAGAAATACAGAACTTAGTGGAATGAGTTAAATAACATGAGGAAACAAATAAGACAAATACAGAATGCGTGATATACTGTAAGACATGGTCTGGTTTCTTCAAAAAGTTAATGTCATTTAAAGGGGAAAAAAATGAAGAGGACTATTCTATTAATACTAGATTACAAAAGACTAAAGAAAGACACCGTCACCAGAGTTGATGTGTACACTCCCAACCCAATCCAATGACTGACCCCAGGTCTTCACACTTGTCTTTCAGCCTGAGTAGCCCTAGCAAAACCTTGTGCCTTTTAGCCCCCTGTCCATATATCCTCTTCTCACCCAGTCACTTGGGACTCTCCTGTTAACCACAAAACTGTGGACACCACTACCCTCTGTATCTACAAATCTACAACCCTGAAGTATGGGGGAATTGTTGCCTACTAGAAGTAGTAGATAAATTCTTTCCCTTTCTTTCCTTGGACAGAATCCTAAGATGCAGTATACAAGGTCTGTCCAGAAAGTATCCAGCCATTGTTATTATAATGAGAACAGTTTGCAGGACATTGATATAACTTGGCAGCCAATGAAAGTGAACTGTAATGCACATGTGTGAACAATGATGACTTAACTGTACTAGTCAGTGGGGTACTAGATGCCATTAAGTGAGCATGTGTACTGAGTGGCCACTGCATTCAAAATGACTGAGTGAGCAGAACAATGAATCTGCATCAAATTTTGCATAATGTTGACATTCCTCCTGGAAAACTATTCAGATGATTCAGAACGCTTTTGGGGACGATGCAATCACTGCAGCATAAATAAAAGTGTGGCACAAACACTTCAAAGATGGTCAACAATCTGCTGACAGTGATCTACATTCTAGAAGGCCTGCAACAAGCGGAACACCTGAAAAGTCGGATATGTTTGGGCTGCAATCAACAAAGATCAGCGACTAACACTGCGAGAACAAAAAGCTGATCTGGGGATCCCAAAACAACTGTGTCTGACATTTTGATGCAGGATCTTGGCATAAAACGTGTCATGGCAAAATGCGTTCTGCGGTTCTGCTACCAGAGCAGAAGGAACATTGTGCTGCATTTGCTAATGACTTGCTTCAAACCGCTACCAATGAACAAGATTTCCTCAAGAAGGTCACAACCAGAGATGAATCGTGGGTCTACGGCTATGATCCAGAAACAAAAGCCCAGGAGTCCCAATGGAAGTCACCTGATTCTCCATGCCCAAAAAAGGTGCAGCGAAGTCTCAGCAAGATCAAGACCATTGTTAACTGCGTTTTTTGATTAGGAAGATGTTGTCCACCACGAGTATGCTCCCCCAGGCCAAATAATTAATAAGGAGTACTACCCTCAATGTTGTCAGTTAAGAGATGCAACGTGACAAAAATGGCTGCACCTATAGGCAACTGGTGATTGGCAGCTTCATCATGACAATGTGCCACCCATGCATCACACCTTGTGCAGAGTTTTTTGGTGAAACATCAAATCACAGAGGTGACTCAGCCCCTCTACAACCCAGATTTGGTGCCCTGTGACTTCTGCCTTTTCCCAAAGCTAAAATCACCTTTGAAAGGGAAGAGATTTCAGACATCAATGAGATTCAGGAAAATATGACAAGGCAGCTGATGGTGATTCCAACAAAGGATTTTGCACAGTGGAAGAGATGCTAGGAGAACCATGTGAGGTCCCGGGGTACCTACTTTAAAGGGGACTGATGTGTCATTGTCCTGTGTACAATGTTTCTTCTATCTTGTATCTTCTTCAATAAATGTCTCTAGTTTTCATAGTACATGGCTGGATACTTTCCAGACAGACCTCCCATATGACTTCTCAGGGAAGTAATACCTAGGATCCAGCGATCTCATACTTAGTGGCAGGAAGCATGCTTGTATTAGTTTTTCCTTCTTTTTAGCTTATTCACCTGTCCTTCACTTCTGCTTTCTGGGAATGAACTCTCTAAATAACATAATAAAGCACATAAGCCCCCCACCTCAGGTTTTGATTTGAGGAGAACCCAGATAAAAACAGACACCTAACAATCAAATGCAATATGTGAATCTTGGCCACCTCCTGATTTTTTTTAACTTCTACAAAATAGACTGGGGACAATTTTGAATATGGATTACAGAGAAAATTAAATTATTATTATTAATTTTCATAGGTGTGATAATGGTACTAAGGTTACATTGGAGAATATCTGACTATTCTTACCCTTAGGAGATGTGTGAAGTTTTAATAGTCTAAGCACATGATGTCTGCAAGTGATTTTCAAATAGTCCCAAAAAACTACATACATACAGGAAAAGTAAATATGACAAAATATCAGCAATTACCGAATCTATATGGGTATTTATTGTACTACTTATTCCATTTTACTCTATCTTTAAAATTTTTTATAAGTTAGAAAAAACACAATCACCTTTAGCCTATTACTTAATTACAATATAGAAAGAATCACAGCTCTCATTTCATTTGAAAAATATTTACTGAACAACTACCGCAAGTACTACATATATTTCAGCGAGTAAGACAGTTTCTAATCTCAGGAAACTTACAGTCTAGTACAGACCAAAATACACACAAAATAATATACACTGAAGTATTTAATTACAATCATGATGAATAGTATCAAGCAGTGGTACAAAGTGCTATAACAGAGGCTCTGACTTAATCTAAGAGGTAAAGAAAGGCTTCCATCAGGAAGTGGCCTTGTAGTGATCCTTGACTCTCCTGTAGTGATCTTTGACTCAATCTTGTTCTCATAACCTGTTTCCAGTCTGTCCTCAAATCTTCATGCTCTACATTCAAAATATCCATAATTCAGCCACTAAGCACCTCCATTATTACCATTTTGTCTTAATTTCTTTTGGATCAAGCCAATATACATCCTTAACTGGATTACTGAAATAGCCTTCTAATAGGTCTCCTGCTTCTACCTTACAGTGTATTTTCAATGTAATAGCTCAAGTGATTCTTTCAAAGGTTAAGTCAAATAATGTCACTCTTCTGCTGAAAAACTCTGCTATGGTGTCAACTTATCTGCTACTGCCTTACCCACTGAACTCATCTCTCACACTTATTCCCTTATACTCATTCTGCTCTTGCCATACTGGCCATCTTACAATTTCTCATACATTTCAGCTTCACTCCTGCCTTAGAGTCTTTGCACTGGCTATCCCCCCAGATAGCCACAGCAACTTCCACTCTACACAAATATCACCTTCTCATTGAGGCCTACCATGAATACCCTATTTAAAAATTGCAAAGTTTCCTACCCAACCTAGCATTTCTAAGCCCCCCTTTATCTGTTCTTTTTTCCTTCTATATCACTTATCACTTTCTAATATACCAGATAATTTATTAATTTATTGTTGAAAAAACTTCAACTACATAGACGAAATGCATAAATAGCCAGGCGTGGTGGCTCACACCTGTAATCCCAGTGACTCGAGAGGCTTGAGGTGGGAGAATCACTTGAGCCCTGGAGTTCGAGGCTACAATGAGCTATGATCATGCCACTGCATCTCACACAAGGCGACAGAGTAAGACGGGAAGGGGAGGGAAAAGGAACGGGAAGGGGAAGGGGAAAGGGAAGGGAAGAGAAAAGGAATGGGAAGGGGAGGGAAGGGAATGGAAGGGAAAAGAAAGGGAAAGGGAAGGGGAAGGGAAAAGAAAGGGGAAGAGAAGGAAAGGAAAGGAAGGAAAGCAGGCAGGCAGGCAAACAGACACAACGATAAGGAAAAAATAAGCTAGACACAAGAGAGTATATACTGTATGATTCTGTTTATATACAATTCAAAAGGAGACAAAACTAATCTGTGATATTAGAAATCAGGATGGTCCTTTGAGGAGGAAGGAGTAGGAAGTGAATAGGAAGGATACCAGCGAGACTTCTACAGTCCTGGCATATTTCTTTTTTTTAACTGAGATGCAATGAACATACCATAAAGTTCATAAAATTTTGAAGTGTATAACTCAGTGGTTTCTGGTATATTCATAGAGTTGTGAAACCATCATCACTATCTAATTCCAGAACACATTAGCAGTCATTCTATGTTCTTTTTCTTGACCTGGTGTATTCACAATGTAGTAATTCATCAAGTTATTCATTTATAATTTGTGTACCCTTATATATGAATATTATACAGTACTTCAATAAAATTTTTAAATCAATGTTTAGAGGACTTCAGATCATACCTGGTAGACTGAATATATACTTTTAACTCTACTACCCCATAAAACTCTACAGTTTTAAAGCAGATGAATTATTTTAAAGCATGGTCAAAGAGAAAAGGAAAGAAGGTATCTCCCAACACCCCTCGATCAGATAATTCCCTTACCCCTAAGATGAACTCTGAAGGGCTGAAAAGGGGGCCCGTAAATAACAGGCACAACTAAAAACAAGAGTATTACTGAAAGCAGAATACAAAATCAACACACAAAAATAAGTAGCATTTATATACTCTAACAACAAACAACCTGAAAAAGAAATCAAGAAAGCAATCTCATTTATAACAGCTACAAAGAATATAAAATACTTGAATCAATTTAACTATAAAAGATATATATTAAAAAACTATAAAACACTGATGAAAGGAATTGAGGATACAAAAAAATAGAAAGATATTCCACAGTCATGGATGAGAAGAATTAATATTGTTAAAATGACAATACTTCCCAAAGCAATTTACAGATTCAACGTAATCCCTATCAAAATACCAATGACACCAGCCTGAGCAAGAGTGAGACCATGTCTCTACTAAAAATAAAAAAAATTAGCCAGATAGGAAAAAAAAAATTAGCCGGGCATGGTGGCACACCTGTAGTCCCAGCTACTTGGGAGGCTGAGGCAGGAGGATCACTGAAGTTTGAGGTTGCTGTGAGCTAGGCTGACACCATGGCACTCTAGCCTGGGCAAAAGAGCAAGACTCTGTCTCAAAAAAAAAAAAAAAAAAAAAAACACACCAAAAAAACCCAATGACATTCTTCACTGAAATGGAAAAAAAAAAAAAAAAAAATCCCAGAATGTATATGGAGCCACAAAAGACCCCAAATAGCCAAAGCAATCTTGAGCAAAAAGAACAAAGCTGAAGGCATCATACTACCTGACTTCAAAATTTACTACAAAGCTATAGTAGCCAAATCAGCATGGTACTGACAGAAAAACAGACACACAGACCAATGAAACAAAATGGAGAATCCAGATACAAATCCACACAGTTACAGCCAACTCATCTTCAGCAAAGGCGCCAAGAACATTCACTGGGGAAAGGACCGTCTCTTCAATAAATGGTGCTGGGAAAACTGGATAACCACATGCAAAAGAATGAAAATAGACCCCTATCTCTCACACAAAAATCAAATGAAAATGAACTGAAGCCTTAAATCTAAGACCTGAAACTATGAAAGTACCAGAAGAAAACTTTGGGGAAATGCTCCAGGACATTGGTCTGGGCAAAGATTTTTTTGTGTATGACCTTAAAAGCATAGGCAACCAAAGCAAAAATAGACAAATGGGATTATAACAAGCTAAAAAGCTTCTGTATCACCAAGGAAATAATCAATAAAGTGAAGAGACAACCCACAGAATGGGAGTTAAAATATCTGCAAACTACTCATCTCACAAGGGATTGATAACCAGAATGTATAAGGAGCTCATACAACTCAATAGCAATTAAATAAGTAATCTGATTAAAAATTTCAAAAACAATCTGAATAGACATTTCTCAAAAGAAGACATACAAATGGTCAACAGGTACATGAAAAAATGCTCAACATCACTAATAATAAGAGAAATGCAAATCAAAACTATAACGAGATCTCTTTTCACCCCAGTTAAAATGGCTTTTATCAAAAAGGCAACAATGAATGCTGGCAAGGATGCGGAAAAAGTGGAACCCTCCCACGCCATTGGTAGGAATTTAAATTAGTACAGCCACTATGGAGAACAGTATGGAGGTTCCTTAAAAAACTAAAAACAGCAATTCCACTATTGGATATACATACATGCAAAAGAAAGGAAATCAATATATAGAAAAGATAATCTGCACTCCCATGTTTATTTGTAGCACTATTCACAGTAGCCAAAATATGGAATCAAACTACGTATCCTCACATGGCAGAAGGCAGAAGGGAAAGCTAAAATGATAAACTGCATGAAGCCTCTTTTATATGGGCCTTAATCTCATTAAGGAAGAAGCTCTCAGGGCCTAATCACCTCTTAAAGGCCCCACCTCTTAACATCTCGTTGGCAGCACCTGAATTTTAGAGGGGACACATTTGAACCATAGCAATAATTATAGACATTTGAAAAATCCATTTGAAATACACCACGGAAATGAACTATCATAAGAGCAAGTGATATATCAACTAAATAAAAGGATGAAAATGGAAATTTTCCTAGAGAAAGTGATAAAAAAAAACCAAAAGTAAAGAAAATAAGGGCACATACATAATAAACACTAGAATCTCTAATCAAAGAGAAACATGTAAAGTAATACCAGGATTAATAAAGAGCACTGTGAATTGGGTGTTAAGAGGTTGGAAATCCAAAGGTAGACTTGCCCAAACTAATTCAATAAGCTAGGCCAAGTCATTTTCTTCTGGATCTCAGTTTCCTCGTTTTTAAAATGAAAAGGAGAGATCAGATGTGCTTTGATTCCTCCTGCTCTAAAATTCTATAGTTTTATGTTATTTAATATAAAAGATGTAACTGAGAAACTTTCTGCTTCATTACCAAAGTGCTATCTAGTTGCTGCCCATCACCACTTTTCCCGGATTTATAACTCACCAAAGAGAAGGTGAGTCAGTTTTTCAAGCACTAATACTAACAAGAAGGGACTAGAGTCAAATACAGACAGACAACCATTTTCAAATGATTAATTTTTCTCAGGCAGAATCCTCATTACATAATACTTCGTATCTGTTATACCATATCCAACTCTACTGGCAACAGTACAGCACAACAAAAAAGAATATTACTAAGAAAGTTATATATACTCAAAGAGATAGACAGTTTTAACTACAGGAAAATGTAGAATACAATATTGACCTTCAGGTTTACTGATCAGTCTCTAGTTAGTTTTAACACAATCTTTCAAGTGAATAAATAGAGAATACTTGGGACAAATGGGTAACTAAACAACCCAGAACCACAAAATTATATTCTATTTCTAGGAAAGAATACCAGGGCAAAATTATCTTTTCAAAATACAATTTCCTTTTTAATTATCACATACATGGAGCCTCACTGATGTCTACCAGGCAAAGTACTTTTTAGTAGTCTAAAACAAGTATTTCAAACCTCAAACCATTCACAACATTTTCAGACAAGAGTGATGGAGATTCTAAGCTTTTCTTTTCAAAAATATTTTTAACCCCATTCTCTTTAGTCCATTATAAATTATATTTTTCACAAAATATCATTTTTTGTTTTTTGAGACAGGGTCTCACTCCATTGCTGGGGCTAGAGTACAGTGGCGGCATCATAGTTCACTGCAACGTCAAACTCCTAGGCTTAAGCAATCCTCCTACCTCAGCCTCCTGAGTAGCCGGACTAATGGCGTGCACCACCACACCCATCAGAGATGGGGTCCTGCTATGTGCTTAGACTCCTAGCCTCAAATGATCCTCCCACCTCAGCCTCCCAAAGTGCTAGGATTACAGGTATAAAATATCATTTTAATAAAATGAAAAAACTTAGTAGCCCAAATAAAGTGACCCCTGAAAAACATCTTCAGAAAAAATTTTTTATCTTACCTCTACACTAGGGCTAAGGCTGCTTGGCAGTGTTTCTGAAGTCACAGTAGTGCTTGGAAGGCTGGAAATTTCCCAAGTATTCACAGACTGAATTAGTTCAGATTGCTTTGAACGATCTATACATTTTGGATTATCCAGTAAGGTCACTTCATAAAATTCTTGAATATCTAGAGGTAAAGAAAGGAAAAGAAAAATTCAAAAGTATGTTTATTTTCTAAGTAAACTATGTATTGCTACAACAACATAACTCAAAAGCAAAATTTTTACTCTAGATTAGTAAAATATGTCAATCTTATAATGTAAATAGTGAATATTTGCTCATATCATTATGTCACAATCATATCAGAATTTACTGGACACAGTTTAAAATTCATAGGCTTTTTACATTTCAAAGTCAGTGCTGGATTCAAATTCCAACTCCAACACTAATTAATTACACATATAGACAAATTACTTAACCTCTGGTAACTTGCCTCTTACCACAGTGAATTGTTACAAGGAGTGAGCATAATATATTAAGTGCCTAGGCTCCTAACAGATGACAGTTAATATCATTATTGTGAATTTTGTAGATGTGAGTTATTACTGATATTCTATATCTTTACCACCAATATCCAGACCAGGAATGCAAACCCCTTCAAAGTGGTTTTAACTGCCCTTCTAACCAAAACAAAACATCAAAAAAAAACGAAGTTAAAATAAAATCAAAGAACTAGAATGGCTTTTAGATAGCGTCCAGTCTGAATACATAAAAGCAGGAAGTTAAATATTTTTATATTATTTTAGAAACAAAGTCATGATAAAACAAAAGGAACCATAAATTTACTTATAATAGCATAGGATAATTTGCTATCAGCTGGAATGATATGAATTTAGGATATTAACACCAGTTTATTCAGAGCTTCTGAGTAGCAGTTATATAATGCTTAGATTCACCACTCTTAGTCCTTTATTCACCTACTGGTATTATTTTGGATTGACTTTTTTTCAAGGGAAGAGAAATCATTATTTAACAGTAAAGGTAGGCATTATCCTGTATAGAATCATTCACAATAATCGTGAATAACATTTGGACAGAATAACTTACACTTCTTGTTTCTCATTATTTTGAAGACATTAGTGTCTCCTTTAAACAAAATGTGGTATATAAATACATGGACTATTATTTAACCTTAAAAAAGGAATGAAATTTTGATACATTCTACAACATGGATGACTAAACGTATTCTACAATTCTACAACATGGATGACTAAACCTTGAAGACATTATGATAAATGAAATAAGCCAGGCCCAAGAGGACAAATACTGTATAATTCCACTTATACAAAGCACCTAGAATAGTCAAATGCATAAAGACAGAGTAGAACAGTGGTCACTAAGGGCTGGGGGAAGGAAGGAATGGGGAATTATTGCTTAATGGGTAGAGTTTCAGTTTGGGATGATGAAAAAGTTCTGGAGATGGAGAGTGGTGATGACTGCACAACAATGTAAGTGCACTTAATGCGAGTGAACTGCGCAAATAAAAATAGTCAAAATGGCAAATTTTATCACAATCAAAAAATAAGCTGAGTGGGAGTCTAGTGGAGATCTTAAATGAGTAAAGTGCATGGGATTAATATAATATCTATTTAGCTATTTAGAGATATTTTCATTTCTTACTGAGGTCATGGTAACATATTATCAGATAATCCCCAACTTAAAAAGAGATTAATTACCATATTTGGCTAACTAAAACCATATACAAAAGTACTGAAACATTTCTGGTAATACATGTGCAGTGTGGTGAACTCTTTGATATGATAGTATGTCACAATTATTGCTTTCCCTAAAAAATACATATTGTATACATCATCTTTAATCCTGACCAATATTCCATCTTGACATTCTAAACATTCCATAGTTCATACATTTCTCCATCTTTAGGGTGCTTCAAGACTATAGTGATAAACAGCATAATAACACTTCTTCAGAAACTGATTCCCAGTTACAATTCCTTCAGTTATGTCAGTTAAGATTTTTCAAAGGAGCATATAATCAAAAAGGGCACCCTATGGAAAAAATGTATATACAGACTGCGCTTTTCTTTTGAGTCTAAACTATCTGTATTTTATATTTTCCATGTTATCAGGAGTCCTTGGGCCTCACAGTTAATACACATTTTATATGGTCAGAAGAGACTTACACCACTTATCATAGCTTATATAAAGAGTAAGCCAAAAAAGGGTTAATTATCATTATGACAAGTATTTCTACAAAACGACATTCTAGGATTCAAAATAATACTTTCCACTTTGTCTTCATATCTTTGTAAACTGGGGATTATAACCTTGAGTTCTATAAGGTACCTAGCCTAAGTAAAACAGAAGCTACTACCTAAATAGAAGTCAAATGGAAGACAAAAAAACAAACATGGGAAATCCTAGTATCATACCAATCTCTCATAATTCCTAAAGATCCATTTAACAGCCCAAAACCTAACAATCCATGTTATTTGCAAAAGAACAACTTTGTGAAAATAAAGAATTAATAAGTTTAACACTTTAGATACTCAATGATTACTAATGGGGTGAATAATTTCTGGAAGAGGAATAAAAGCATTAAAAAGTGAGATGTGACACAACAATAATGTCTTTGGGAGATGGAGAAAACTGGGGGGGAAATTATATAACATCTCAGGTTTTCCAATTAAAAAACCTGAAAAGGTAGGTTTTTTTTTAAAATGTGATGGCTATAGCTTAAGGTGCTACAGAAGCTTAAGCATGTATTTATTTTAAATTTCTCTAATTAAACATGGGTATAAAAATTTGAAAATTAAATTTCTTTGATAGACAATGAAAATTTCTTTCTCAATTTTGGTTTGTATAAGTCATTTCATATGTGTTTCAATATTTAATGTCAATAATAATGGCTACACATAATTTTATATATATACTATGAAAAACAAAATGCAACTATAGCAAAACAGTAAATGCTTCAAAAGTCACACCCCTCAATACTGTTTATCAGGAACTTCCAAATTTACTATCCAGTATAAAATGATAGAGTTCTTCAATAAACCTATGGAAGTATTTAACTTGCATTCAACTCTAAACTTAGATCTTTACTATGAAGATGTAAAGAAAGTGGGAGTGTACAGGGTAGTCAAAAGGGTTGCCATTTGATAAGAATCCATATTCATCTGAAGATCCAGAGAGCTCACCCAGATATATAATTAAAATGACTGATTACATTTTTATTTACTACCCTGAAAAAAAATTATTTCCTTTGAAGATAATGATGCACTAAAGCAAGCAAAAAGAGAAAACAAGAATGCAGGAATGCTAAAATATGTATTAGGAAAAAACTACATTTTAGTTGACTCACAACTGAAAATATTACTTACGTTGAAACCTACTAGGTCAGTCTTATCACAGTCTATTCCTCATTTACCATTTATAGTCTACAAGTGCTTTTTCTGTTTTGGACGAAACCGGATCCCCACAAGTGCAGTTCCTGAACAAAGATCTAAATTATAAGGCCACAAAAAGCTCCAACATGTGCACTAAGAAAGTCTCAAAAACTAAACTTAAAGACAAGCAGTTAGTCCAATGGAACAGAACAGAATTTCTATCTATTAAAAAAAAAATCTTTGGAAATCTCTAAGATAGCATATTTCAGAAGTCTCCAAATGTAGTATTTTCTTTTAAGTAAAAAGCTTTCATTGCCTTTGTTATTAATATTTTCTTTCTGGAATTCAAAGTTGGCAAACCATGGGAATTAAAGGGAAGTACAGAATTCCAAAAATACCCTCAAAGGGGGTTGAGGCATGGGAGGAAGGGAATTTTCAAAGAGGCAAAGAAATTTTCTAGCTGTTGGTGACAACTTGCATCATCCTAAACAGAGAAACTCACAAACCACGAAACATTTCTCAAACTAAAGAAATAAGACAATACTAATTCAGGATCAGAGTAGAAAGTCTAAATAAAAACCTAAGGATATGTAACAATTTAACATAAGTGATATTTCTAATCTATGAGAAAATCATATTTTATTTGATGGGGAAAAAAGAAAATGAAAGACAAGCCACAGACAAGGAGAAAATATATATAAAAACACATATCTGATAAAAAACTGATATCTAAAGCATACAACAAAAAAGTCTTAAGACTCAATGATAAGAAAATAATCCAATAAAAATGGGCAAAAGATATGGACAGACACCTCACTGAAGTAGACAGCATATGAGCAAATGAGCATATGAAAAGATGCTCAACATCAAATGTCATTAGAAAATTCCAAGTTAAAATAACAAGATACCCCACTACACGCTTACTTAAATGGCTAAAATCCAAAGCACTGACCATATCAAATGCTGACAAGGACATGGAGAAACACATTGTTCACAGGAATGTAAAATGGTACAACCACTTTGGAAGACAGTTTTTGGAGTTCCTTAAAAACTAAACATACTCATACCACATCACCCAGCAATTGTTCTCCTTGGCATTTACCCAAATGAGTTGAAAACTTAAGTCAACACAAAAACCTGCACACAAACGTTTATAGCAGCTTTATTCATAATTGATAAAATCTGGAAGCAACCAAGATACTCTTTTAACAGGTGAGCACATAAACCTTGGTACATCCACACAACAGAATACAATTCAGCAACAAAAAGATATGACCTATGGAGCCATGAAAAAGCATGGCGGAACCTCAAATACACATTGCTGAGTAAAAAAAAAAAAAACCAATCTCAAAAGGCTACATACTTATGATTCAAACCATATGACATTCTGGAAAAGGAAAACTATAGATACAGTAAACAGATCAGTGGTTTCCAAGAGTTAACTAGGCAGAGGGGTGGGGGAGACCAAGGGGGCTAAAAAGGTGGAGCCCATTGGATTTTTAGGGCAGTGAAACTATTCTGTATGATTCTGCAATGGTGAACATGTGTGAAAACAATTTTGTATGTCAGATTTGTCAATGTACAACACAAAGAGCAAATCCTAATGTAAACTATGGACTTTATTTAACAACAATGTATTAATATTGGCTTATCAATTGTAACAAATATACCACACTAATGGAAGATGTTAATAATAGGAGAAGGGGTGAGGATATGGAAACTGTACTTTCCACTCAATTTTTCTGTAAACCTTAAACTGCTGAAAAGATAAGTCTATTAATTTTTAAAAATATATAATATAAAGCAGTGGTCCCCAAGCTTTTTGGCACCAAGGACTGGTTTCATGGAAGACAATTTTTCCACGGGGCCCTAACAGGTACTGGTCCATGGCCCAGGGGTTGGGGGCCACAGAAAAGGACTGGACTGGCACAGTGGCTCACGCCTGTAATCCTAGCACTCTGGGAGGCAGAGGCAGGAGGATTGCTTGAGGATAGCAGTTCAAGACCAGCCTGAGCAAGATCGAGATCCCATCTCTACAAAAAATAGAAAAATTGGCCAGGTGTGATGGCGTGTTCCTATAGTCCCAGCTACTCTGGAGGCTGAAACAGAAGAATCGTTTGAGCCCAGGACTTTGTGGTTGCAGTGAGCTATGATGACATCACTGCACTCTAACCTGGATGACAGAATGAGACTCCATTTCAAAACAAAACAAAAATGTATAAAGGATAACAATAAATTTATATTAAAAATTAGATTTTATACTTTACATCAAGATAATTTCCAGATGTATTAAAAATTAAAATGTTAAAAAAAAAGAAGTCCTAAAAGAACCTGAACATAAGTAAATGTCTTTATAATCTTGGAGACAAATTATAATAACCTTTGGGATTATAATATTGGGGACAGCCTTTCCAAGCATGATACCAAGGGCAGAAAGCACAAAGAAAAATATAGATAAATCTAACCTTATATAAATCTTTTTTTTTTAATCCAAGTTTAAAAACAAATAACAAGGAAAGTTATCTGCAACTTACATGGCAGACAACTGAAATGCCTAATGTAGATTTTAAACCTCTAAGCAAAAGGAAAAAGGGGGGAGGAGGAGCAAATGACATGAACAGATAATTGACAAAAGAAATTAAAAATCAAAGGACTGTCTTACATCTTTGGTTATTTCTTTAATTAAAGAAATGTATAATAAAATATCAAAATGACTAAAGGTATATTCTACATATCAGAGCAGAAAATATTAAAAAGATGAATAATATTCTGTACTGTTACGGTATGGTGAATTAGTCATTCTTCCACATATTGCCTAAAAAATTAAATTAACATAACATTCCTAAGAATATTTAACAAATTACATCAAAAGCCTTAAAATGCACACCCCCTTTGACCAAGCAATTCATTTCTAGGAGTTTGTCCTAAAGATACAATAAAGAATGTGAAAGAAAAACGCATATACAAATGCAGTGTTTATAATTCAGAAAAATACAAACCTAAATGTTTCCAGGAAACCATTAATAAAACTACAGGAAACCTATATAAAGTAAACAGTCATTTAAAAGGGGACAAGTCTATTGCTATGGAAATACATCCATTGATAAGTGTTTTGGGATAGTATGTACAGTACAAAGAAGTCACACTGTGTACATTTACACAAACTGAACTGCAGTACCCCACCCCCATGCCCACAAAAAAAGGCAATGCTGCCTGTCAGTGCATCCAATAAATAAATGTCTCAAATAAAAAATCAAAAGGGAGAAGAGAGCTCTTTCAGGTAGTGTTAGTTTTCACGTTTAGTTTTAGTTTAGCCTTTCATAATGTGTTTAGTCAGTTTTAGCCCTGTTTAGCTTTAGTTAGTTTAGCCTCTCATAATGTGTTTAGTTAGTTTTGGCCTGTCATAATGTGAACATCTTATTATATCTCACTGTGCTGAGTGTAATTTTATGGTTATTTGTTTTTAGTATAAAAGGTCACTTAAACCAGCAACTTCATCTAGTGCTCAACTGCAGAAACAATGATTCCTTTCCACCAGAGCAAAAAACAACTATGCTGTAGTTAAAAAGAGACAGTGACATTAAATTCCTGAAGGATTCTCAAGGATAATTTTAATCAGATGTGATTTTTCACCTTACATGCTGATTTAAGTATCAATTCTCATGCAGCAAACAATTGTTTTACTTGAGTAGAAAGTTTATTTTGCAAAATGAAATTGTGTATATACAAAGAATAACATTCTAGAAGGACATTCACGCTATGAATGAAGTAGGAGGTTATCTTTGGTGTGAGAATTTTCTTGTTTATGATATTTTATATATAATAATATAATCTTAATGTTTTATATGGAAAATGCATTATTTTTATAATAAATTTTATTCTGGAGGGTTACAAGGACGGCAACTAGAAAGCTGCGGAACACTGAACTATAACTCCACCATTTCAGAGGGAAAAAATTTCATCAGTTCACTGACTAAAACAAGCATATTTTTTAACACTATACACTAGTCAAATCTACTTAAGCACAGATAATCTGCTTTCTTCTAAACCAATGTATGTTTAAAAATCCATTTTGGGCTGAGCCTGGTATGTAATCCTAGCACTATGGGAGGCTGAGGCAGAAAGATCATCTGAGCCCAAGAGTTTGCACCTGCGGTGAGCTATGAATATGCCACTGCACTCTAGCCTGTGCAACAAGCAAAACCCTGCCTCAAAAAAGAAAAAAAAAATTCATTTTGATCCCCTAAACAGAAAAAAAATCCTATAAAATTAGAAAGTATTACATACAATTTGTTTCATACACTAGAAACAGGAAAGACGTCAAGTCAATCAGTAAGCAAAATTAAATTATTTTTACACTGTAAATACTATTTAACTAACAGCCACACAGCATTCACACGTGTATTCCGTAAAACAAGGTGTGTACTAAAAGGAACCAGAGCTTCTCAGAGAAATAGCTGATCCTAGAAATGGCTGGGGCAGGACAGGTACAAGATGAACCTGGAACATTTTTGTTAGGCCCAAAATTAAGAAAGTGTTCTAAGAAATGATGGGACATGTCATAAGGATATAACAGCAAGCTTGAGAAGGCCTACACTGGCTAAATCCAAGACAATCTGAGCACAAAAATCATTAAGGATGGTAATAAATGATAAACCACTGAGAGAAACAGAAATCTGCAAGTTCATGATAGACACACAGACAGACAAAGGAGGGCTCTTGATTACAACAAAATGCCAAGTATCAATTGGAAAATGTAGAGGAGTGCTGCTGCTAGAAAACTCATTTTTCAACCATAATAGAAACTGGTTCAGACAAGAATCATAAATGGATGCTAAGTATAGGTGGAAATTTTGCTAAAGAGCAGGATATGTACATGGTGTTAAAGTGTCTCCCCCATATTTTGCTTATATTAAGATGCAAGAGGAAAAAAACTATGACTATAGAGTTGACAATTCATAAAGAATTACTAGGGAGGATGAAAAAAAATAGAGTTGATAATTCAGACAACACCTAATTGGGTGATCAAAACTAACATCACCCAAAAAACCAAAAATTATAATAACATCATCAATGAAGGGCAGATGAAATCATATACCTCCAGATGTGTAGAACCCTGAGCCAGGAATACATAACCTGAATCTAATCACAAGTAAACATCAGACAAATCCAAATGAGAAACATTATGTAAAAAAATAAAAGTGATGGGGAACTGTGTTCTTCAAAAATGTCAGTGTCATAAAAGGCAAAGAAAAGCTGTGGAAATGTGCCCAGATTAAAGAAGAGTAAAGAGACATGACAACTAAATGTTAATACTGGCCCTAGACTGGATCCTGTACTGAGGAAAAATTTGACTCTACGTAGATGAAATGGCTTGGAAGAAATATTTACAGATGCTTTTACAGATCTATGATTCCAAGGTTCTAAAGAGAATTCAGCTAGATTTAACGTAATCAAAACACGGCTTCAGAGCAGTAAGTGAAACTATTAGCAAATAAACAACTCAATCTAATTAAATCAAAACCACCAAGTAAAGAGTTAATAAAGTTCTCCAATTCCATAAACTTTTAGCCAACAGTCTGATCCACATCCTGTTACGTTTTCCTTGCTCAAAGTTACACACGCACATACACATATACATACACACACACAAGAAGTTAGTGATAGGCTAAAATGTAACATCAGTGGGACCAAAATAAAGCAAAAGAAATCTAAGAAATATTGATATTTTACCACTATAGGTGGAAGCTCTCAAACCTTGATTACTTAAGTAAATACACTTTTCAAATGTGTAAATTCCATCATTATAAACACTCTCCTTCACAGCAATAATGGTTTTTTAAAAAACACTAACTTTGTAGATCAACATCTGTCTTAAATATTCTTATTAGTGTTCTTTCTCACATTAAAACAGTCAACTCTGAAAAAAATGATGAACATCCTAATAGCTGAGGGTAAAAAGAAGCTCTGGATTCAAGATTAGTTGAGTTCAATTTCTGGTGCCACAATTTAGTATCTGAGGCCAAGGGCAAGGTTGGTCATTTTTCGGCTCCTCGGTTTTCTAACCTATAAAATGGTAAAATCACTTCAGACAGGTGAATATATACCTCGTAGAATTACAATGACTAAATAAGAGACTTGTATTAGCACATACAAAGTGCTCAATAAATATTAGCCACTATTATCTTTTCCATACACTTAAAAAGGAGGTAGCTAATGTAGTCAAATTGATTGAAATAGAAAATAGAATGGTACATGATGAGTGCGATGTGCACTGTCTGGGGAACGGACACGCGTGAAGCTCAGACTCAGGGGGATGGGGGGGCATGGGCAATATATATAACCTGAACTTTTGTACCCCCATAATAAGCTGAAATAAAAAAAAAAAAGAAAAAGAAAATAGAACGGTGGTTACCAGGGGCTGGGGAGTGGAAGGAAAGGGGAGGAGTTATTTAAAGGGTATAGAGTTTCAGTTTTGCAAGATGAAAACATTCTGAAGATCTGTTTCACAACAATTCATAGTAAAGGAGTCATACTTTTTGAAACCTAGTATCTACTAATAAGGACATGGTAATATCCTGTACTGTTTATAAGGGCTAGAAAACTGAGTAGCAACAAATGAACAAGGAACTAAAAAACTCATAAATGGACAGTGTTATTACATTACCCATTTTCACTCTGAAATATCTGCAGAACCAAAATAAAACACTGCATTAAAATAAGCTTGCTATTTATTGCAGACAAACTATACAAATCACATGACTCAACTTACTCAAGTCTCTAAAACCAGCCTGATCTTGAGCCTAGATTTTTCTCCTGTGCACAAGGAAAGCAGATGAGTTCTCTGACTCCCTAAGAAATAACTGCAGGGGTCTGGAAAATCTCTAAGGACTACCAGAATCACCTCAGATCCCAGATACCTTAGAATCAAGAATGATCCAAAACCACTATGGACCTGAATATTTGGACTTTGATTATAATCAAACCATATCCATTCTACTTCACTCACAAAACTTTTAAACCTAAGTACAGAACATGGGAATGCAAAATCAAATATATTAAGTTTTCAAATTGCTCTCACTTAAATCAGGAGTGAAATTAGGCAGACATTATCTCCCATTTATACAAACATAATCACTAGATTAGAATAAATTTTAAATAAATGTGCAGTTCATGGATTTTTTTAAGCTATAACTTTAAATATTCAGTCCTTAAAGAAAGAACTTAGCCAAAACTCAGAAGTTAATAAAACTTTTCTGCTTTCAGTAATTTTTAAATCTTCAAGCCATCCTTCAAGGATACTATCAAGCATCAGAGCTAGAACAATACTTTCTATATTTCATTAAATTGAGAATATTGTGAATTACAAAATATACCATTATTTCATGTGCCACTAAGAATGCAAAAACACTGTCAATTAAAAAAATGACATACACCAGTTATAAAATACTTCCCAAATTTGGAAATGTTAAAAATTTTAAAAATTGGTATGTTAAAACAGATGTAGTATGTACATGCTTGTCTCCCTGAATAATCTGAAGGTACAGGGAATCTAGTCTATATATCAACTACATAAGGTGGGGGAAAAAAATCAGTATTTCTATATCACCAAAACCCCTAGAGACCACAAACAAACTTTTTTTAAAATGCATGAAAAGTCAATACAAACTACCAGTTCAAAGAATTAGTAAATAAATAATCAATGTAGATTGTAAATCCAAAGATACAGAGCATCCAAGGCAAAAAACTAGATAATTCACTATAGCCTAAGTAAATGATTCCCAAACTAAGGAAGTGAAGAGCCTAACCACCAAATGACTTTCGAACAACTCAGGTAGTCAAGACCCAAATCTCCTTTAATCCAATGATCCACAGATACCAGCTCAGAATACAGAATGCCACTTATTGAAGGAAAAAACAATTAATTGAGGATTTTTCAATGCATACTATGAACATAATGAACTATTTGAATATAATGTTCATAATGAACTATGAACATAATGAACTAATGAGCAATTTGGGCTTCAAGTATATTATGACACTGTTTCAAAAACCATGGCAGAGGTGTAAAGCAAAAAGAAAATCTTATTGGCCAAAATATTTTTAGACTAAGTGATAAAAGTTAATAACCCAATTACAGCAAGCACAAGAGAAGGCATTTTTTTAATTCAGTAGTATCAACAATTAATGCAATTATAGTATGGAAACACAGAAAAACCTCTATTAAGTGTATCTATTTCAAAACTCCTAAAATCTATTACTTTTCTTACACCAAAATCTGATACCAAATCCTATAAAACATTAAAATGTCAGGCAATCTAAACATCAAAGTAAATTCACAACCAATGAAATTATACAAGAGAAATAATATTCACAAATATAAACTTAATAACTGGAAAGCTAACCCTATCAAAATTCAATCATGCATAGGAACAGATAAATACATTCAAAACAGGCAAGACAGAGTATGTCAAAAATGCCTCCTAACATAGCAAATCTACCTCCAATCTAGAGGGAAATATAAGTGTATATTCTGTTTAATTACTTCACTAACCATTTACTTAAGTTATAGCCTGCACATAAAGACTGCAGTCTATGTCTATGTATTTATGTAAATGAGGACACACAAGTCTTATTGTATTTTTTCCTAAACAGTGACTCTACTAAATAAAAAATTACTAGGTTTAACATTGATTTAGAAAGACAAATAATTAAAAAATCATCTTTCCCTTCCTTTTTTTGCTGTTTTTTCAGAGGAATCCAATTTGACCATCCATTTGGACCTTAAATCTCACAACTTGGAAATTCCAATGTAGAAAACGTCCATCAATGCTAATAAAAATAGCAAAATGTCAATAATTTTTGAAAATGGGTGAAAGGTATAAGGCAGTTCATTATACTGTGCTCTCTATTCTTATGTATGTTTTTAAAATTCTATAAAATAAATTTTTAGAAATTGTTCAGGTATATCAGGTGATCTTCCTAAAAATCTTTAATTCTAAAACAAATTTATCAATTTATCAATAATTTGACAGGATACACTGACTTGAAGGTAGTACTCAAATCACACCAACAATTACTCTACCAATAGACAGATATAAGGTATATCTGCTTGGAAGTTACTGAGGAAATAATGTAATGCAATTAAGTATACGTCTCATTTTAAAATGGTATATAGTTGATGACTAATAAAAAATTCTCATTCTTAGAACTAGAAGGGATAAATTTTCTAGTTCAGTGGTTTGCAAACTCTTGAGGTACCTGGAGAAAAGGGCCAGACACAGGTCACCTTGTTTTATATACCAGTGATTATATACAAACTATAAGATGTTGTTTTAGAAAAGGATCTAGCTACTTAAAAAAAAAAAAAGCTTAAAGCCCACTGTTCCATTCCACTGCCTACATTCTACAGCTAATGCAGTGGCCTAGCAAAGGTTAAATGACTTGTGTAATATCATTCAATTAATGGGATTGTCAGGAATAGAATTCAGGATTCTTGAATTGTCCAGTTCTCCTTTCAAACAATGTACCACCTAAACTTTAAGTTACAGTTAAGAATAAAACTGTTTCAATCTTCTTGTCTGTTAAATAAAAGTATTAGACTAGATCATGTCTAAGATCATTTCCAGGACTAAAATTTTTAATCCATGAATGCCAAGTTAAACAGAGGTCTATATTAAGGGAATCAATGTTCTTAAACATAGCAGAACCCTTCAAGCATCTTCAAGAACTTCAGAGAAATACAAGTCAAATACAGAAACGAGCTGACAGTAATTCAAACATAATCCTTTGGGTCCTGAAACATTTCTGCAACTTCAACATCTTTTAATAGTTCTTGGATGTGAAACACTGTTCTCAAAGATCACTAAATAATCATACTGAAAGCTTTTTGGTTACTAGATATTTTTGGAAAAGATATTGGCCTACGAAAAACACACAACTCGCTGAAGATGCTCAAGTTACTGAATACCACATACAGAATCAAGTACATCATTCTCGTTTAAAATAACTGAATTGAGAAAAGTAATATGCAGAGCTGACAGATAATGGTCACAAAGTTTTAATTCCCACCTATTAAAGCCTGAAAGAGGTTGCTCTGAAATATGTTAATAACCCGTTCTATGGAACTTCTGAGTTGTCTGTCTTCAGTTTGGCTTAGTTTCGAACGATATTCCTCCAAAAGAAGCAACGCTCTCTGGGTATCTGAGAAGAAAAGAACAGCCTGATTAAAATTATAAAAAAATATATATTACATGCTAGTGCAAATAATTCTGTAAGACATCTAAACAGTTCCCCAAATCCTCCAGGTCAACCAATGTTACTATGTTCATGCACACCCATTCCCCAGAATGATCAAAAAAACTTTTAAACATATATCCACAGTAGAAAATGGAGTGAAGGTGAACAGTTTGTAATCAATGTGCACTGGTAATGTGCCAGGGTAAAAGATCAACGTATTAGTAATTTAGTTTCTGATTACCTGATATGCAAAAGAGGATTATCTACAATTTGTCATTATAATCCAAATTTTAAGTCTTTCAAAATACTAGTTGTTAGTATCCCACAGTTGCTCACAAAGTTGTGATTAGTAGGAATGACGAATACTAAAAGACCAATTCAGAGTTTTTTAAGGACATGGGGGGAGTGATTTAATTGCCTCACTAATCACTAGCGAGATGTCAAGAAAGAAAGTTTAACAAACATTTAGGTGTTTCCATCTTCTGAAATGACGTGAGGCTTAGATTTCCTAAGCAATAAAGCTAGGGATCATGCTGTCTCATCAAAGTTACAAAAATTTTTAAAACACCAATTACAAAACTGACATATGGAATAGTAAGTGACATCCACAAGGAGTTCAGAAGCAAATCCTCACCTTGCTTCCGGACCGGCATTTTTCTCCAGAATCAGGAAGAGGGCAAACACCTTTAAAAACACAGAACAGAAAGGAGAAAGAACTAAACAAAAGAATAGAATCGTAGAAAAACTAGCAATCCCCCTACTGAAATAGAAAAACTCCCATCTCTATTTGAAAAGCCCACCTTACAAAGTTTTCCCAAGTGAAAGTGCCTCAAAACCCAGCAGTGTCCGTCAACGTAGAAACGTTTTTCCTAGGGGTGGGTAGCCTGCAAATTAAGAGCAGTCAGAAGCCTGCTTCCAAATTCTCCTCGAAAGCTTTCCCGTCCCCAAAGGGCACTAAATGCCTAGACTTGAGGCAGTCTCTTCCCCGGAACAAGTATGCATACTCCCCACCTGCTACTGGGGGCGGGGTGGGTGAAGAGGCGCTCCGACCCTTGGCCCCGGAGCCGACAGCGGCCACAGAGCGCTGAGAACGGACCACCTGGGCGGGCCCCCCGCCCTCCTCCGGCCCCCTCCCCTCGCTTGCCTCTCTCCGTGCTCGCTTCCTCCGGGCTACTCCAGCGGGGGCCGAACGGGGCAGCGGCCGCTCTCCACGACGCCCTCGCGCCCCACATGCACACCTCCGCGGGCCCCCACACCTGCGGCGCTGCCACAAAGTTCCTGCGAGAGGGCCGCTCGGAGCTGGGGTGCGCTCCGGCCCCACTCGGAGCAGCTCCCCCGCACGGCCCCGCTCCACGTACCCCCGCCCCGCCCGGTGCTCGAGGAGCTGAGCGAGGGGGTGAAGGGACGGGGGAGGAGCTCCCCTTCGCGGCCGCACCCCCGAAGCCTCTTCCTCCTCGGCTGCGCCGCCTCCTCACTCGCAGCAGCCCGCTAGCCCGCTCGCCCTCTCGCCTACTAGCCGCCCCACCCCCGGAACCTCGCCTCCTTCCGCGCCCCCAATCGCTCTCCCCCCAAACTTTCCGCCAAGATGGCGGCCCTGGAGCTGGACTGCCGCGCCCCCACGTGACCGTTTTCCCGGCGCTCTCAACCAATGGCAAGTGAGGAGGCGGCTCGCGCCGAGCCTCGGGCTCTCAGCGCTGCTACCTTTAGGTTGGAAAGGGGAGTAGGGTCTGGAGAGGGCCGACGAACTGAAAGGGGGACCGGAGAGCATCCTCAGTGAAACTCCTCGTTTAAAAGGGCGGCCACCTAAGTGGCTCTGAGGACAAAGGAATTAACATAGAGACTCTACAGGTGGTCTAGGGTGGCCCTGGAAGAGCCCGCCTTTACCCCGCCTAGCCCACCGGTGTGTCCGGCCGTTCTGAGCTAGTAGCGCGCCGGGCCAGGAAGGGTCGGAGTGTCCGAAGAGAGACGTGATCTCACCTACACTAGATCCAAGACACACATTCCGAGAGACCGCTTAACCTCACTGAACACGTGCTGTTTCCAACTCTAAGGCAGGAGAGAGCGCCTGGCGCGTCCAGGGGTGACCCCCAACCGCGAAAAGCCGACTGGAGCAGCCAACTGCGCCTCCAGTATTAGGGGGCGGGGAGGGCGGGGCTTGGGTGGGGGAAACGGAGGAGTTTGGGCGGGGCTGGGGGGGGCCATCGCTACGTCGCCTTCCACTTTGTACTGATTTTTTAAAAGTTACTGTTCGCCCTTCTGTAAAAGGTTTGGGGAGGGGTCATTAAAGTAGGACATGTTAGTAGGGAGAGTGGCTAATTTGGTAAGAGTTTGAGGGTTTTAGTGGAGGATTTTTAAGGTTAAGTGATTAATTACAAGTACTAGTGCATTTAAGGGTGGAGAGATAAGGTTCATTCATTCAGTAGCTCATTCATTCATTCATTTTCGCCAAGCCTGCGTCCCTGCCCAGTCATTATCTCAGGTATTACCCAAACTCTGGCGGTCCCTTTAAGAACTCACCTGTAGACACCTCCTCCCAAGCTGAGCCGCCCTCGCCAGCTCCGCTGGTTTAAGTTTCCAGTGCCCCTCTGAGCGAGCAGAACAACCGGCCTCCAGAGAAACTCCCAGGCTGAACCATCTGGTCTTAGAAGGAGAATCCGGAAAGCTCTTCAAGGTCTTTGAACCTCTTCAGGGTAACAAGGACCTCCCTGCTCTGAGGGCCAGAGGGAATTTGCCGAAAGTCACCCAGAGTTAGTGACAGAACTGGAAACCCGGAGATTATGTCTTCCAAAACCAGAAGGCTCTTCCCAGTAAACTTGACAGCCTTTCACTGAGGCTTTATCAATTGGCTACTAAAGGGAAGTCCAAAGAGCCTTGTATTGTAACCATAACTGCTACTCAGAGGTATGCTGACTATTGGTTTCACTTTAGGATTGCACCTTGGATTCCTAACTTGTGAGAATCCAACAACTTTAGAACTCATCTAGACCCACTCTCTCAATTTAAAATAAAGAAACTGAAGTCCACAAAAGGGAAGCAACTTGCCCAAGAACATGTAGGCTAATCAGTAATAGAGCAGCCCAGAACTCAGGTCTCCTAGCGCTAGTCCAGGACTCTTTCCACTATGATTTTGGACAACTTGACAGAGGCGCATTGGCATATTGGCAGCCAATCTCTATGCTTTCCTGAATTGAGCATCCTGGGATCTTGCACAACAGTTAAAGCAACAGAGAAAATGGGATGGAAATGTCAAAGAGGGGGAAGGGTTCCTAAAAACAAGGAGCTTAACAGAGGAATGGGGATTATTTAATAATGAAAATGGCTGATGGCATGCATATTATCAAGACTTCACTGGTGAACTGTGAGTTGAATGGTTCCAATAAGAAACCATTCTAAGAATGGAATCTTCAGAATTCAGGAGGAGAAGGGAGGGAAATTTGCTCTTTCCCTTGATAACGTTTTGTGTTCATATATATGTTCACTTGCTGGGCAATGGGAATAGAAGTAAGATCCAAGCCCTGCTCTCAACGACCCACAACCTCTCAGCAAATGGACAAAGGCCAATGCAGCTTTTCTAAGAAGACACTGAGGAATCAAAGGCAAAATGTGTGTAAATTCTCAATGTCATCCCAGTCCTTCCCTAAAAACACGAGGAGGAAGAGGAGAAAAAGAGGCCATGTTGCCTGTCTTTCCTGTAATTCTCTGTAACAACCCTATTTGGTTGCCAGAAATGTCCAAAAGCAGGAATGAACCTAGCACTTGGTCTACCCTTTACCCTAAGGTGGGATGTGAGGAACAAGTGCCTAGCAAGTAAATGTATATGAACAATGGAGGAAGGGCCTTTACTCTTAATTCCTCCTTACTATCCATCTGTATTATTTATTTCTGCATAACAAATTCCTCAAAGCTTAGTGGCTTAAAACTTAGTATCTTATTAACTTAAACAGCAATAAACATTATCTCACAGTTTCTGTGAGTCAGGAATTCAGGGGCAGCTTAGTTGGATGGTTCTGGCTCAGGGTCTTAAGAGGTTGCAGTCAAGATGTCTACCAGGGCAGCAGACATCTAGAGGCTTAACCTGGGCTACAGGAGGCTCTTTCAGCGTGGCTCACTCACATGGCTAGTAAGTCCATGCTGGCTGTTGGTGGCCAGAAGCCTCAGTTTCTCACATTGAAGACCTTTTTATAGGGCTGCTTGAGTGTCTTCATGAGATGGTGGCTGACTTCCACCAGAGCAAGTAATTCAAGAGGGCAAGACAGAAACCACAATTCTTTAATGACTTAGTCTCAGAAGTAACACTCTCTCTTAGTCCATTAGGGCTGCTATAACAAAATACCTTTGACTGGGTAATTTATAAACAACAGAGATTTATTACTCAGAGTTCTGGAGATTAGGAAGTCCAAAATCAAAACACCAGCAGATTTGGTGTCTGGTGATAGCCCTGTTCCACATAAATGGTGCCTTATTGCTGCATCTTCACATGGTGTAAGGGGTGAACAAGCTCTATCAGGCCTCTTTTATAAAGGCACTAATCTCATTCAGGAGGACTTCACCTTCAAAAACTAATCACTTCCCAAAGGCCCCACCTCTTAATATGATCACTTTGAAGGTTAAGATTTTGATATATTAATGGCAGGGGGAGACACAAACATTCAGACCATAGAATACTCGATAATTTCCACAATATCCTATTGGTTACTGAGATCAGCCTCAAGGATATGAAAATCAGGAGATGAGACTCAACTTGGGGCCATCTTGGAGGCTGGCTACCACATCATCACAACACATAAAGCAATGACATCTGGATTTTTCCAACTTGTATTTTCTCAAGTTTTCCTTACTTTATGCAGTTAGCAGCTGCCATCGAATTAGACCCAGTACAGGGTCTGATTATTTTTCCAGCCTCCTCATTTAAAAAAATACGTATATATACACACATACTCATACACATATGTGTATATACATATAAATATATACACGAATAAAAGAAGTTACTGCAACAAGGTACTGGTGGGTAAAGCTGTTCACACAACTTTCCAGCTCCAAGTTAACTTTCCTTTTGAGGAGCTTACAAGGCTTAGGAGTCAAATGACCACAGGGAAAGGCTCAAATCTCTCAGTCTTTTATCAAAATGTCAGATTCAATCTCAAAAAATATTGTCTCACAATTCCAAACCTTCCCTTCCAAACCGTTCTTCCACCCAAGCAACCTTTGTAGCTCCACATCTCTGTCTTTGCCCTCTCCCCCATCCAAGCCCCCAGCCTATGCTCTGTAAAGGTACCCAGGTCCTTTCAAACTCTGTTGCATTGTTTGCTCTCACTCCAGCAGAGGAGCAGTGCACTGCCTGTGTTAAGGCAGTCATTAAAAGGAAAGGATTTGATGCTGCCAAAAAACCTTATGCCAGGTTAGACTGCAAGAAGAGGAACAGTGTCAAGAATAATGACAGTGACCATATTGATCAGACCTTCATGAGAGCCCAGGAAGCATTTCTTGGCAGCACACTGTAAAAGGGATCTAGACAAACCAGTATCTGGAGAGAAGAAAGTAACCAGAGAAATCAGGGAACGATTGTAGAATCTAGAGCCATTTCATTGGCAAAAGAGAGGACTCCAGGGACCTTAACTTCAATCTTAAAACAAGCCTATTCTTTGTATCCAGGGGGCAGAACTGTAGCCAATGGATGAAAATTCAACCGGTGGATGAATACAGGAAGCTCTTCCTTAACATGGTTTGTCAGAAACCATCCAAAATTTCAAAGAGCTGCCTAAAGGTGGTGGGAGTTTCCTATCAGAAAGAGGCTGAATGAACCCAGCAAGGATTCTGTTTTAGAGGGTGGTAGATACCCAGGACAGAAGGTTGAACTAGGTGACCTCTGAAACCACAGTTCTAAATCATTGAAACTTCAGTCCCTGCTGAATGCTAAAATGGTACCATTTTATCTATTAATACATCAAAAATCCATTCTACCCAATTTAAGTGGTACCAAGACTGATCTCTTTCTCATAGATAATTCTTATCAGAATAAAAGGTACAAGTTGAAAAGTAGACACCAATTTCATTTAAAATGTGGACAGTTGCCTATCTCCATGATGGGCAATTAGGCACTGAACTCATGTTTTTTAATGGAGGATTCACCCTCAAATTTCTATATTATGATATAATAGGTTCTTAAGTGTAGGACTAATAATTGCTACCCATTTAAACTGGTATACCTTTATACTGATATAGCCCTTCATATAGTGTTCAAAAACAGATTTCACTCATTTTAGTTTCACAGCAACCTATGAGATAAATGTATTGGTTATGATCTCCCACTTTGCAGAAGAGGACACGGGGGAAGAAGGAAGTAAATAACTCAGTTTAGGACACTACAGCTAGCTGGTAATGGAGCTAAACTGAACATGAGTTCATTGTGTTTTCCATTAGTCTACACTGCTTTTTCTCTACTTGGCTTCTTTAAATTAAGTAAAATAAAACGAACCAAACAAACAAAAACTCTGTGGGGGAGTGGTGTAAGTGCGTAAGAGATAGAGACAGAGACAGAGACAAAGAAAGAGAGGAAGAGAGATTAAGAGAAAGAAAAAGAGAGGAGAGGCTGAGAGAGGTTTAGATAAAGCACAAATAATGGGCTAGTTTGTTATATAGTATATTTGTCATATATTTAAATGCCTTTAACAGTGGAGATAATTTTGATGGAAATGGGAATGTTGTCTCTGACCTAAAAGAAATAAATATCCACACCCTGGTTATGTGTTATGACCTAAATGAATTAGGTTTTTATTTGAGGGGTTCTTGTTTTTTTAATGCAAAGATGAATATTTAAAATACTCTGTAGCTTCCATCTCTTATTCCTTAACCCTGACAAGTATCCTGGAGTATGAATGGGAGGTTTTATAGAGGCATGGGACTTCGGACTGGAAGGGCCTTTAGATACCATCTAGTGCCATCCCCTCATTTGACAAACATGTGAAGTAAGCTCCAAAAGAGCTCCCAGACAGCATCAGCACACAATTATCAAAGGACTTTCCCCTGATACCAGAAAGCTACTGGCATTTCAGGAATAATCTTTCTTTTAGAGAGAAGGGGTGGGGGTGGGGGAGAAATTGGTGATATTTTCTATAGATACATTTCTAAGTTTAACCAAATTTGCCTCTCTGCTTCTGAAGAACTTGTGGTATTGACAGAACCATGGGCTCCCATATTGAAATCTTCAGGATTATACTAAATCTCTTTACATGAAGCAGCCTCTTCACCCCACCCCCTGCCAAGAGGATTACCAGTGTCTGTTCAAAGAAGGCTTTTGGTAGGGCTCCTTATCTAGGCAAAGAACACAAACTTGGAAACTTAATTGGAATTTGAAGAAATGCTGTTAGAATTTTAGGAAGTCATTTGTGTTCCATTTCTGAGATGTGGGCTGGCTAATAGAATTCGGATAAGCAAAAGAAGCCAAAGATTCTTCATAAATGGATGTGGATCGAGTCCAGTGACCAATCTTGTTTAGGATGGAATATGGCCACAGCCTTCCAAAGCAAAGACTTCTGTGCCAGTCTTTCATTTTGGGGAAGCGACACTGGAGCTGTAATATTCCTGCTCCTCGTGTTGTATAACCCCAAATTCCTTTATTATTCCTTCTATTTTACACTCACAGGAAGAACAGTACAGATAAAGAATCATTTAAATCTTACTTTCTATTTAAATTTCTTTTAGAGTAGATTAATTTCTTCCCAAGATAATTTTATGAACTGAGATTAAATATTTCTTATTAAAACATACTCTACCTTTTATGAATAAACTGGGCTAAAGTTGAAGAAACTTTTCCAAATATGCTTTTAAAAAAATTCCCCAAGTTGAATGTCATTTCCAATTGCAAATTACCACATGAATAAACAAAGCAAAGCCCGAAGAGAATAGGAGACAATAACAACTATAAATCAGCAATTTAAAAGGGGAGGGGGCATTACCAATTACCAATAAAGATGAATAAAGTAATTTAAGAACACGGAGGAGAAAATATTTAATAAGAAATGCTACCATAATAATTTGGAGAAGCTTGGGTTCAAGGGAGCAGAATAATGCTATATCTCTATTTTTCTCTCAGAAAAACACTCCCAAAATATTAGAACAAGAAGAAACTTGTTCCTCCATCCTTAATGAAAATATGAATGCTTAGTGACCCTTGACAAGACAGAAAGTAGGTGGAGAATTGGTCCAATCCAAGTGCCTGGGCTGGGGATTGAGTGAGTGGAAAATGCAGGTACCCGAAAAAAAGCAGGTAGGCCTACAGTATTCAGTACCAAAAAAAAAAAAAGCAGGTGGGGGGAAATTTTATGTGTGTGTGTGAGAGATACATGAAAACACGTTAATTCTGCCTGATGAATACAAGGTTGTCTGTTCTATTTGTACTGTGTACTTTTGTGGATATTGAAATATTTCTTAATTAAATGTTTTTTTTTTTAAGTCAGGAAGACTTGTCTTGAAGAGCTAAAGAAATTGAAGCTCCAGATACTGTTGAAGATGGGGTACAAGTAGGCATGGTGGAGTAGAAGCTGAAAACAAGGAAATCATTAAATACCTGTATAAGAAGTTAGATGCCAGGTTCTCACAGGTGACCACCTTCCCCCACTCCTCCAAAAGATAAGAGCTTTATTTACTACAGAACAAAACGGGCTTTAGAATTGGAACTACCAGACACAGAGGAAGATAGTAGTGAGCTACAGCAGCAGTCCCCAACATTTTTGGCACCACATACCAGTTTCATGGAAGACAATTTTTCCATGGATGGGGGAAGGGGAGATGGTTTCAGGATGATTCAAGCACATTACATTTATTGTGCAGTCAAACGTCTCTGCTAATTATAATCTGTATTTGCAGCCGCTCCCCAGCCCTAGCATCACTACCTCAGCTCCACCTCAGATCATCAGACGTTAGATTCTCATAAGGAGTGGGCAACCTAGATCCCTCACACATGTGGTTTACAGTAGGGTTTGAGCTCCTATGAGAATCTAATGCCGCCACTCTGACAGGAGGCAGAGCTCAGGCGTTGATGCAAGGGATGGGAAGCAGCTGCAAATCCAGATGAAGCTTCCCTCGCTGGCCTGCTACTTCCCTCCTGCTGTGCAGCCCTGCTGTGCCTCCTGGCCTCAGTCTGTTCCTGGGCCAGTTTTCTGCCTGGCCAGGTTTGGGGACTGCAGAGCTACAGTACTAAAAAGAAGAGACTAAGGGAAAATCTGCACATTGAACAGAGATAACTACCTCACTCCAACCTCCTTCCCTCTCCTAGCCGTAGTTGGGCAGATACTCTTCAGACAGAAAAATAGATTTGTCTCAGAAAAAAAGATTAAAAGATACTTATCTGAGAAGTTCATAGCAAAAGTTAGACTGAGCCATCAGAAAAATGCAAATCAAAACCACAATGAGATAGACTTCATATCCACTAGGATGTCTATAATCAAAAAGACATATTTTTGTTAAGAAATGCTGCCAAGGATGTGGAGAAATCAGAACCCTCATACACTGCTGGCGGGAATGTGAAACGCTGCAGCCACTTGGGAAAACAGTCTCACAGTTTCTCAGTTAAACATACCATTACCACATGATGCAACAAGGCAACTCCTAAGTATACACAAAAAGAGAACTGAAAATATGTCTATACACAAATATTAGTAACAACATTATTTGTCATAGCCAGAAAGTGGAAACAACACAAACATCCATGAATTAATAAATGGAAAAATAAAATGAATATGTCCATAAAATGTAATACTATTCAGCAAAACCAAAATATGAAGTACCAATGCATACAATATGAATGACACTTGAAAATATGCTGGGCCAGGTGCAGTGGTGACTCACATCTGCAATCCCACCAAGGCAAGAGGATCGTTTGAGGCCAGGAGTTTCAGACCAGCCTGAGCAACATAGTGAAACCCTCTCTCAACAAAACATAGAAAAATTAGCCAGACATGGTAGTGCGCACCTGTAGCCCAGCTACTCAGGAGGCTGAAGCAGGAGGATCATTTGAGCCCAGGAGTTTGAGGTTGCAGTGAGCTATGATGACACCACTGTACTCTAGCCTGGGCAACAAAGCAAGACTCTGTCTCAAAAGATAAAAGTAAATGAAGACATTATGCCATTACACTAAGTGAAAGAAGCCAGTTACAAATGACCACATATTGTTAGGCTGGGCCTGGTGGCTCACACCTGTACTCCTAGCACTGTGGGAGGCCAAGATGGGAGAATGGCTTGAGGTCAGAAGTTTGAGACAAGCCTAAGAAAGAGGAGACCCCACCTCTTACAAAAAATAGAAAAATTAGCTGGGCGTAGTGGTGTGTGCCTGTAGTCCCACCTACTTGGGAGGCTGAGGCAGGAGGATCAACTGAGCCCGGAAGAGTGAAGTCGCTGTGAGCTATGATGATGCCACTGCACTCTAGCCTGGGCGATGGAGTGAGACCTTACCTCAAAAAAAGTTCCCCCCCCAAAACAAGCAAACAAACAAAAAAACCTGAAAAAACCCACAAATGACCACATATTGCATAATTCCATTTACATGAAATATCCAGAATAGGCAAATCTATAGACAGAAAGTAGATTAATTGTTGCTTAGGGCTGAGGAGCATGAGATAGAAAAGGTTGGGGATGAAGAGTGAGGGGCTTTTCTTTTTATTAATAAAAATGTTCTAAAATTTGATTGTGGTTATGGATGCACAACTCTGTGAATATACTAAAACCCTTTGAATTTTACATATTAAGTGGGTGACTTGTATATGAATTAAATCTCAATAAAGCTGCTTTTAAAAAAATGTCAGGCTGGTCACTTTATTGCTCTTCAAGAATGCTTTCCAATCAATGGGCCTCTCAAATATACACAGAGCATCCAATCAGCTCAGCTTTCAACAGGAAGAGCAACCAAGGGTCACCGGACATTTGCAGAATGCCTCCATCATAAAAGAGGGGGCCAAAAGTGGACAAACTAGAAGGAAAAAAAAAAAAAGATAAAACAGGAGTTCAGAGCCATGCCAAGAATATAGGAAAAATTTTAGAAATTATAATTAGGATCCTCAGAGAAGATATTGAATCCATGAAGCAAGAAGAGGAGACTATAAGCAAAAAGGAATAAAAGGTCTTTGAAATTAATTAAAAATTTGAAAACAAAACATAAAACTCAATAGGAAGGTTAGAAGATAAATTCCAGGAAATTTCTCCAGAGAGAGAGAGAGAGAGTGAGGAAGGAAGGGACAAAAAGGCAAACAAGAGAGAAAATATGGAAAATGAGAGGTTTGGTCGACAAGGGACATCAAATTATAGCTATTCCAGAAGACAGAACAGGGAAAATATGGGGAGGAAATTGACAATCAAACAATACAAGAAATTTATCAGAACCGAAAGACAGAGTCTACAAATCAAAAAAGGCCTACTGAGCATCAGCAATAGTAAATGTAAAAAGCCCCACACCAAAACACATCATTTCGATATTTTAGAACACTAAAAAAATGCAATGTAGATCCTAAATGCTTCCAGAGAGGAAAAAAAAAATCCATTTACAAAGAATTAGAAAGGCATCTGAATTCTCAATAACACTGGGAGTTAGAAGACAGTGAAACAATTCATTTAAAATTCTAAGCAAAATTACTTTTCCTCAGGATTATATATGTCCAACCAGATTACCAAACTGGTTAAAATTTAGAAAAAAATTTTTTTCGGTGTCTCAAAAAATTTCCCTCCAAGCATGCCTTTTCAGAAAGCTTCTGGATGAATGTGCTTTAGCAAAACAAGGGCATAAATCAAAAAAGAAGACATAGAATCCAAGAAATGGAGGATCCAACAGGTAAAGGGAATTCCCAGGATGCTAGTGTAAGATAATTTCAGGATTATAGCTATAGAACAGGACTTTGAGAGAAAGTAATTCAGATTGGAGGGTTGGAGGACTCCAGGACTGATGTAGCCAAGAGAGAATCACAGAATGAGTAAACTACTTGACAGGTTTAATCATATAGAAATTGTATCAAGAAGAGTTTTTCAGTGCTGTTGGAGGGTGGAGGAAAACTTAAGGAGCTGTTGAATGAAAGTTAAATAAATAAAAAACATCTATTAACTCCAGAAAAATAAATTGTGTAAGCCAGAAAATATAATCATTATATACTATTGGTCTCAAAAATACAATATTTTTGTAGTCCTAGCAATAAAAACATAGTATAGTAATAAATACTGATTTAACAACAACAAAAAAATGTAATTGGAGGATGGGAATCAGTAAACTAAAAGTTTCACCTATCATAATAGAAAATCAATTGATTACATCAATTGCTAAACAAAAATATCAGTCTTCTATATTACTTGGTAATATAGAAGTACATTCCAGAAGAAATAGCTAAAAGAATTGAAAGTTTCCTTCCCGAGTGGTTTGAAAGCAGTGAAGAGTTAAGGAGAGGGCAAGAAACTACTTTTTTATTTTTACTATAAGGCTTTTATCATTGGTTGACTTTTAAAAGAAAGCTGCAATAATTGCCTGCATGCAATAATTTGATTAAAAATAAAGATTATTATAAAATTTGCATAAAGAGGAGTTAGGTGATGCACATTGACTTCCATGCCACGTTGAAGCAGAATTCCAATGCTAAATGTGGGTATAAAGAATCCAATAAAATTCCAATTGCTGCTGCCATATGCTGTAGCTGCTGCTGCAGCGGCCGCCCCTCTGAAGAATGAGACAACTGGAGGAAGCCATCCATCATAGGACCAGAATGACAAGAGTGCGGAATCTCCTTTTCTAGGGAGTCTGTGACATTCTTTCTAGGAAGGTTTAAATGTGGTTCTGCCTATAGACAATTTTAAAATTACTTCTCAGAACCTTTCCAAATTTAGTATGTGTGTGAGTCCCTAAAATTCCTAGAAACAAATAGATTCTTTGAGAGTGAAAATGTCAAGTTTCTTCCTCACCCAAATTTTAAAAACTCCAAATAAATCACTATTTATTAGGATCTATTATTAGTGCCCTAGTCTATATTCTGATGCTTCTATTTGAGGGCATATTTTTAAACAAATATAGAAATTTTAAAATTTGTAACTAATATCTGTTGATGGTTAAAAATAAAACTGAAAAAATAAATAAAATTGCAAACAGTTTGGAGCACATATACTTACCAACAAAATTCATCTTCCATTCCCACCTTCCCACAGCTCACACTCTTTTAAGAGTAGATTTTAATAGGTTAGTAAATTACTTCGCATGCCACTACATTTTGAGGCATCAAGGGGGATTGAGATGAGAAAGCAATTTAAGAAATTGACTGTTACACATAATGAAAGACTGAATACGTACCAGACAATGGCTAGACCATGTATGACAATAGAACTCTCATCCACAAGTTCTGCAGCAACCAGCCCAGAAAGTCAAACAGCCTCTGCAACAATTGGCCTAGAATAGTCAGGACACGGTCAATGACTGCCAGCTTCCCTAATTTTTGCCCTTTCTTCTAACTCAGGACCAATCAGAGAAAGGCAAATATACTCCCCAAATCAGTCACATAAAATGCCCTGCTTCTAGTTCTCTTGTCTCCAACTTTTCCATATCAACAGCCTCCCATGAGAGCATCCCTGAAGATTTCCTTTGTCTTTACTATAAAACTTTCCCACTTCCCTGCCTGCCTTTGTGTCTCTGCTGAATGCAGGTGATGGTGTTTCACTCCCTTGCTATAGCAAGCTCTGTATAAATAGCCTCTGTTTGTTCTCATTCAGGTGGTCATCACTTATTTCCACAGACAAGAAAGCATTCCTAAAAGGAACAAAAATGACAGTTAATCAGAATAACTGTTTAATCTGCTACTTCAATAAAAGGCTTATTCATCAGGTCATTCATTCACCTAGTATGTACTATGCATCTAGTACAAGCCAGGCACTAAAATAAATTGTATTTCTCTAGGACAAAGCTCTAGGATTTGTCTAAGAAGAAAATCGCATGGCTGAAGCCTCGGGAGTTGAAATTCAAATCTTCAGTCTTTGTTTATGGTCTGTAGCAGGCAAACTATTTATTTCAAACTTCTCAAAGTTCCTTGGTTAGACATGAATGAAGAGAAGTCATCAGCAATGAATATAAGTCTGGAAAGAGACTTGCTAATAATGATGCTTTTCTTGCCAGTCTTCTTATTTTTAAAAATATCTGTCAGTATCCCTGAAGGATTGTGATACCATTGTTAGAGCCATGACTTTTAAAAAATTGTATGTATAATTACTTGTCTAAGGATGGTTCTCTCTTTCTCTTTCTCTCTCTCAATTATGTTCAATTTACTAATCCAGACCACAAGATGTTTCATTAATAAAGTTGGCAAACAAAGCATCTGAAAACATTTTGTTCCAAGGAATGCTATTCTGGTAAGTTTTACTGAAGATGACATTTTCATTAGCACTGCTAATTAACTATGTTTATTCCTTTTGGGAACTCTGATTTATTAAAAGAATTAAAAGTTTGAAAAACACCAAAAGAATTACACTCATTCATTTTGAATATGACTGGAGTATTTGCAATAGAAAAATTAGTTTAATGAGTATTCCCTCAAGTCATAGTGGCTTTTAAACGCTGCATAATTCTGGGTTTTCAGGAAAGCATTGCACTGTTGCTCATTAGAAGGATAATGTCATTATAATAGATTTACTCTGAGGCATAAACCAGCTAAATGAAGCACCAGAAAAAGAAAGGCAAAAGTTTGTTTGGTGAATCATTCTTATTCTATGGTTTGGTGACTCTAAATTGAGCCAGAAAGGAATGCAGCTAGTGGCTTAATTTGAAGAATCTTCCAGGGAAATGCTGCAATAGTGTATAATTCTTATTGGTCTCTAGGCTTCATGATCTCTGTTCACAAAGCTGTCTGTTTACACAGCTTTGCAAGTTAATGGTGAACAAATCAGGAAGGAATAAAAGCTCAAACATCCTACACTATTTAGGAAGATCTCCTTGGAACAGTGCTTTTGATTCCCTTCTTTTTCACATTGTGACCTTGTACTGGAAACTTGGTTGTGACTGTTGCTGCTCTGGTCTAAAGTGCCAGGAAGTTCAGATCGGGTCGCGGGCAAGCTCAGACCAGGCTGACTGTGAGGTCAGCCTCTTCACATGTCGTTTTTAGGGTAGGATTACTTCACGAACAGCAACCAGGTTGCTGGTTGTTAGATCTGTTCTCCAAAGCCAAACCAGTTGGCATAGCCAGCAAAATTGTACTGTATGCTGGAGGTGGGCTCTAGGCACAGAATCTCACTGTGTGCCTTATAAATTTGGTCACCGAGAGAAGGCTGGTACAGGAGCCAGCAAGGGAAACTCCTATTCAGAAAAGGTTCTTACCCCAGAATTCACCATTCTCAAGGAGGAGAATACTTTAAAATTCTTGACTACTGTCTTCTTTAATGTAAAAGATAGCTTTCTAGGGAAGTGGTTAGGTCAGGAGTTTTATTACAGGAATAACAAGGTCTTTAGCCAGTCCAGAACTATGCTGACAGCTGCAGAACTGTATCAGTCCATCTGCCCTGAGGAAATCCCTCCTGCCCAAGCAGCCCCTGCAGGATGCTATCGAGGATGGTGCTGATGGATAGTGCCTTTGGTGGCTCTAGAGTGAGCCTGGGTCTCCAGAGGCTCTAGAGGTTGGTCAAGGAACCAAGCTCAGTTGTCAATGAAAAGATTGCTCATCCTCACATAGGAAACTTGAAAGAGTTAGGAACAAGAAAGCCTAATTCTTCAATCAGCTCAGTCCAGTTCAAGCACTGTTTAGTACCACCTACTCACAGATGAATACAAAGATGAATATCACCCAGCTCTTGTCCTCAAGGAGCTTGTGGTTAAATGAAGGAAGTTAATCGACACAGAAAACTCAAGTATAGTATCATATGTAATAAGAAAGCAAGCCCTGGGCTGAGGCCTGAAGGATAAATTAGCCAAAGGAAGAAAGATGGCAACAAGTTTCCAGGCTGGGAAGAGGAGGATGGAAAGCAGCAACGAAGCCTGGGAAATTCAGAGGCAAGCTAGTTACAGTGAGGGTCCTTCTTATTATTATAGATTTAGGATTCTAGATTTCTTTGTTTTCTGAGATGAGGAGTCTGTCTCTCCAGTTACATGTAACAGCATCGTGATCTTCATCAGCAGAAGCTATATTCAGCATCACACTGAAGTCACTGCTGAAGCACTGACTCTGTCCTCCTATACAGAGGACTGGAATTTAGCCTCCACCCTTCTCTTCCTTCCTTATTCCTCCTTAAGTTCTCATGTCTCTGTCAACCTTATTTCCCTCCCTTTTCATTGCTTCCTCCCGAACTTCTTCAAAATGACTTCATTTTGTAAGGCAATGAATTTTAAGCCGAATTTAGGTCTCTAAAATGGCCCCATTGGTGAGAAATCTTGGAGTTCCCAGCATACGTTGCTCCCAAGGTACTTAAACACCTTGACATGAGGCTATGTGGGGTATGATCCCATCAAACAGGTGTTAGATTCTAGAAAGATAGCCTAATTGAATGGGAGACTGACAAGAAGGGATGGCACAATGAGGAAAAGAGGCAATAAGGCCTGGGGATCTTCCTGGGTTGGCAACTGCTGTCTGACATTCCCAGCTCCTTCAGCAGATCCAGGCTGACCTACATGGAGATTATTAGTTCCTGGACTCGAAAGAAAAGATTGACACAATTACCAAAGCATTTTCTTAAAATTTGCCATTGGATGGACTGAACCCAAGAATTACTTTTTCTTCAATAACATTTTCTTCTAGTTTATATGCTCAGTGAAGAAACATTAGAAAACAGAAAAGTACTAAGAAAAAAACAAAAATCAACTAAACTCGTACAACCCAAAGGTAACTGCTAAGTAGCATTTGCTGTAGATAATGTCTAGTATTTTCCATGTATATATATTCTTCTTACAAAAATAGTGTATACATGTTGTTTTGTAGCCTCCTTTTTAAAAGGGAATTTACATTTATTTTGCAGCTTCAAAGGGACTGAGCATGTGGTAATGGCAGAGAATTAAGGATATGTATGCGTGATATGTACTCCTTGGAAAGTGTGTGTGACAATTCAGTCAATGGGTTAAATGTCAAACATTGCAATAATGGTGTTTCATATAGATGTTTTCTCATTTGAGACAATTATTAAACATGTATCAGATATCTACGCAAACATACACCTTCTAACTTAGGAATCAGATCTGAGTGATCTTGTCAATATTTTGACGTCTGCTTAATCAGTGATCTTCAGCAAATGAACTCAATATTGCTTCTCTGGATAAAGTACAAATTCTTAAACATGGTGCACAAGGCCCTGTATTATATGGCCCATGTAGCCATATAAAGTCACATGCAGATCTCAGAATGTATCATGCTCTTCTGTGCTTCCGTATTTTTTGAACATAATTTTTTTGGGGGGAGTGGTTTGACCTGAAACATTCCTCTCATCTGCCTCATTAATTCCTCCTTGCCTTTTTAAATTTTTTTCAAAAATGTTAAACTGTGGTAAAATAGATATAAAATTTACCATCTTAACCATTTTAAGTGTACGGTTCAGTAGTACATTCACATTGTTGTGCAACCAATCTCCAGAACTATTTTCATCTTGCAGAACTGAAACTCTAAATAACAACTCCGTATTCCCCTCTCCCCCAGCCCCTGACAACCATCATTTTACTTTCTATCTCTAGGAATTTGACTACTCTACATGCCTCATATAAATGGAATAATACGGTATTTGTCTTTTTTGTGACTGGCTTATTTCACTTAGCATAATGTTCTCAAGGTTGATCCATGTTGTAGCATATGTCAGAATGTCCTTCCTTTTTAAGGCTGAATAATATTTTATTGTATGTATATACTACATTTTATTTATCCATTTATTTGTTGATGGACATTTGGGTTGCTTCTACTTTTTGGCTATTGTGAATAATACTACTATAAACATGTGTGATTATATCTTTAAGACCCTGCTTTCAGTTTTTTTTGGCATATACCCAGAAGTGGAAGCGCTGGATCATATGGTAATTCTATTTTTTAGGCCTCCTTTTAAAAACTTTTCTTTTTTATACTTATTTTCCCCAAATAAATAGTCCCTAATTCATAAGAAACCCATCTTTTACAGAATTATTTTTAATGTCCATAGAGTATTTTATCAAATAGCCATACTTATTGAACTGGTTACTTCCAGTTTTCCTTTATTAAAAACAATGCTAGATAAATAAATATTCATCCATAAGATTCATTCTTGGAAGTGAAATTACTAGGCTAAGAGGTGTACATTTTTAAGGTTTTGATGAATAGTGTTACAGTGCATGCACAAGCTTCTAAAGTCTTCTTTTTATGAAATACCAGCCTCTGTTGCCAGCACCCTGTATCAACAGGGCAAAGGCTGGCAGCTTAAGTATCCTGTGGTCTCTTTAAAGTTTACCCTCAAAGAAAATAAATCTTTATATCAAAATTCTTATTCAGAAGTGAAAGGTATTATGTAAGGCATCATTCACAATAAATAAAATGAATGACTAGATCTTGCTTAAATTTTCAATTAATGTAAGTGACATCAAATCCATTTTAAAATGATCCTCTCTCAGTAAACATGAAAAGTCCTCTCAGATTTGTATATTACTTTTCAGTTTACAAACCACTTCCATTTATATTTTCCTGTATTATTCCTTATAATTAGTTATTGTTTTCCTGGGTTTACATATGAAGAAATTGAGGCCTAGAGAAGTGACTTGCCTGAGGTCACAGAGCTGCTAATCATTGTCTTCTGGTTCCAAGTTCACTATTCAAATTACATATGATTCATTTGCCAGTCCTTGAGATCTTATCATAATGAGTAAGCATAGACTTTTCCAAGACTTTTTTTTCAAGCTAGAAAGAGGTGATAATGGTTTTGGAAAAATACCTAAAAGCTGTGATTTAATAAGAAGCCATTTTATGCAGATACATAGTATATAAAATATAAATAGTATTCACCTTGTCCCCTAGAATTGTGTGATGCCCTTCATGGTGCTGGTACAGGGTGGTGTCAAACATGGAAAGTTCTGGGGTCAGCCTGCTTGGATTTGAATCTTGGGCTCCATGGTACTATTAATATTAGGTTATTAAATATGGAATGTACCATTTCCTTGAGTACTAGGTTTGACAGTTGATATCTCTGACATTTACTTTGAAACTTCTTTTTTTTTTTTTATTGTGAAGGTACATCCTCATTCTTTCAAATGCATGTTTTGGCTTGTGATTATCTTTCAAATTTTTTTAGAGCAATTTTTGTGAAACCAGGGATAAGTCAAAAATTTGTGTTATTTTTGAATATGAGTTCTGTCGTGGAACCAATGCAGCGCAGACAGCTCAAAACATCAACCAAGTGTTTGGGAAGGATGTGGCTAATGAACACACAGTATGTTGATGGTTTGAGAAGTTCCATTCTGGTGATTTTAATCTTGAAAATGAGTCATGTGGGTGACCTGAGACCAAGGTGAATAATGATGAGCTGAAAGCTATAGTGGAAACAAATTCATCTCAACTTACATGTGAATTAGCAGCAAGGTTTGATGTTACTATTCCAACAATATTGGAACAGTTGAGACAAATGGCCAAGGGAAAGAAGCCAGATAGATGGGTACCACATGAATTAAATGAACATCAGAAGAGAAATCATCTTGAAGCTTGCCTTTCTTTGCTATTATGACATAAAGGTGAATCATTTCTACACTATATTGTTAAGTGTGATGAAAATGGATTTTTTTGATAATCGCAAGCATTTGGCAAAATGACTGGATAAAGATGAAGTGCCAAAACACAGTCCAAAACCAAATATTCATCAACAAAAGCTGACGGTGTCTGTCTGGTGGTCCAGTGGGGGTATTATCCACTACAGCTTCATGAAACCTGGTCAGTTGATTACAGCAGATGTCTATGCAACCAACTGGACAAAATGATGAGGATGCTTGCAATTAAGCAGACAAGATTGGTCAATAGAGACCAGCCAATCCTCTTGCAAGATGCCACTCAACCACATGTCACACAAACTATGCTGCTCAAACTACAGAGGCTGGACTTGGAAACTCTGTCAGCCACCATATTCACCAGACCTTGCACAAACTGACTACTACTTCTTGCAAGGAAAAATATTCAATTCTCAACAAGCTGTGGAATGTGCCTTTTGTGATTTCATCGCCACTCACTCTCCAGGCTTCTTTGCTGCTGGCATAAACAACCTACCATTAGGATGGCAAAACTGTGTCGATAGTTTAGGTGCACACGTTGATTAATTGTACTGCTTCTTGTTTGAGATATAATAAATTACACTTTTGATTCAAAATCAGACATTTTATATTTAATGAACTAATAGTTATTTCTTTATCTATAAACTATATAAGAAATATGTAAGAATAGCTCCTGTATCAGTGGATTATTATGAAGATTGGATGAGATAATGTCAGTAAAGAAATTAGCACTGTACCTGGCTCACGCTGTCTGACAGGTAATTCTTACTACTAGGTGTTAAGGACCTAGTTTATACTGTTCCTCTGTTTTATCCTGGGAAGGAGGATATACAGAAGGGACTGATGAAGAACAATTAAAGAGTGAAAATAGTCTTCTCTAATCTCTCAGCTGACTAAAGAGGATAATTAAAAGGCTTTTGTAGTAGACAGTAGGGTCATATCATTCAGTTCAAAGTATTTTTTTAGATTTCCTTTGTTATTTCTTCTGTTACCAATGGGTTATTTAGTAGTTATGTTGTTTAATTTCCAAATGATTGGGGATTTCCATATATCTTTGGTTATTAATTTCTAATTTAATTCTGTTGTGATCAGAGACAGAGAATGTTCAACAAGTACTTTAAAAGACTATATTCTGCTGTTTGGGGGAATATTGTTCTATAAATGACAATGAATCAAATTGAGTGATAGTGCTGTTCGGATTTTCTTTAACTTTACTGTTTTTCTGTTTATTTGTTCTATCAATTATGGAAAGAGGAGTTTGTTGAAAATTCTAACTATTTGTGAATTCATCTATTTCTCCTTTCCATTTTGTTAGTTTTTGCTTCATATATTTTAAAGCTCTGTTATTAATTGAATATCTATATAGAATTGTTATATCTTACTGAATTAATTATTTACATTATTAAATATCCCTCTTTATTACTGGTAATATTCTTGGTCCTGAAATCTATTTTGTCTGATGTTAATATTGTCACTCCAGCTTTCTTTTGTTCAGCGCGTGATGTATCTCTTTCCATCTTTTACTTTTAACCAATTTGTATCTATATACTTAAACCAGGTCTTTTTTTTTCTTGGTAAAAAGTATTTAGTTGAAATTTTTTCATCCATTATGATAATCTCTGCCTTTTAATCAGGATGTTAAGACTATTCATATTTAATATAATTATCAATATAGTTAGATATAAATCTACCATCTTAATGCTTTTTTTTCTGTTTTGACCCATCTGTTTTTTTATTCCTTTTCCCGTTCTTTTTTTGACCTCTTTTGGAATAATTGACTATTTCTTAGGATTCTATTTTGTCTTCACTATTGCGTATTTCTTAGGATTCTATTTTGTCTTCACTATTGCGTTAGTAGCTATAATTCTATGTTATGTGTTTTAGTGGTTGCTGTAGGGCTTGCAATAGATATCTTTAACTTATCACAATCTACCTTTAAACAATATTAACACTTCAATTATAGTATAAGATCTTTACATCCTCATACTTCCATGTTCCTTCTCTGGTCCTTTATACTAATGTCATACATTTTATGTTTCCATACATTAAAAAATCTACAATATATCATGATTAATTTTGCTTTGAACAGTCTATTTTAATTTAAATAAATAAAAAATTGAAAAAAGATCTTTTATATTTACCCACATATTTACCATTCCCATCATTCCTTAGGTAAGTCTGAGTTTCTACCTGGTTCAGTTTCCTTCAGCCTAAAGAAATTCTTTTAACACTTATTGCAGTGCAAATCTGCTGGTAATTACTTCTCTCAGCTTTCATTTATCTGAAAATGTCTTTATTTCATCTTTGCTTTTAAGGGATATTTTCACAGCATATAGGATTCTAGGTTGGCCATTTTTTGTCTTCTTTCAGCAATTTAAAGATGCCTTTCCATTGATTTCTGGCTTGCACTGTTTCTGAAGAGAAGTCAACAGTATTTTTTAAAATCTTTGTTCCTCTATGTGTAAAATGTTTTTTATTACCTTCTCCTTTTGAGATTTTCTCTTTTTCACTGGTTTTCAGTCACTTCATTAAGATAATTTTCTTTGTATTTATTTTGTCTTGTAGTTTGTTGAGTTCTCAGATCTGTGAGTTTACAGTTTTCATCACATTTAGAATATATTTGCCCATTACTTCTTCAATAATTTTTCTGCTCTCCTTTCTGGGACTCTAATTACAAGTATGTTAATAGCTTCGTATCATCTGACAGATCACTAAGCCTTGATTTATTTATTTTTTCTCTCTGTGCTTCAGTTTGGAAAGTTTACATTGCTATGTTTTTAAGTTCACTGATCTTTTATTTTGTAATATCTAAGCTGTTATCAATCACATAAAATCATAATCATTCCATTTCAGATATTGTATGTAATATTGCAACTCCACAAAGTTCCATTTGGTTCTTAAGGTAAGGAGGTGTCCCAGGGCCATCATACTACATCAGTGGACTCCCTGCTTATACATGCCAATATATTCATCAGAAAAATACTATTGAATCTTCCCAATCCACAGTGCAACGTCTTTCATACTCTGGGAGAAACTAACAAATTGATAGTGGTAGCAAATATCCTTTAGTCTTCCCTGAACAATTTAACAAAGCCACTAAGACAAGTTAAAAAAACTCTTGAGGGTCAAGTTTGTATGTGCATCTAAATTTCTTGAGGTGGAGAATCTGAATTTTTTTCCTAAACACCTGAATAGAAGAGGTCACAGATGAGTAAGGATGAATAATAATGCCCAGAGAGTTCTGAGCTTATATGACCCTGGGCAAGGGACTTAAATATATCTGAGCGTCAGTTTTTTCATCTGTAAATTGGTGATGGTAATGCCTGTCCCAATTGCCAGGAAAGGATGTTAATGTAAGATATGGAAGATAATGAAGGGGAAAGTGTTTTGTGAACCTCAAAGTGCCATACAAATGAAAGGTACTATTGCTGGTACTTCTGGTCGGGTAGAATCATCTTGTTCTGGAACTTTCTCTGGCAGAAGTCAGCACCCCTCCTTCTAACCTGTCCTCCCTTTCTCTCTCTCTTTGCCTCAGGCTCCAGGGAGTCAGCCCACTTTTGAGGATATCCACTTAGCATAATCACAGCAGCTTTTTTTCTTTGCAATAGCCCAAAACTATAAACCACCCAAATGTTCATAAGCAGATGAATGGACACATAAACTGTGGCATATTGACATAATAGAATACTACTTGGCAATGAAAAGAAATTAATTGACACACATGACAACATGGATGAATATCAAAATAATTATGCTGAGCGAAAGAGGCTAGGCCCTGCACCCCTGCCCCAAGAGCATGTTCTCATTTATATCAGATTCTAGAAACTGCAAACTAGTCTATAGTGACAGAAAGCAGATCAGTGGTTGGGGGGAAAAGGATGTGTTTATTATCTTTATTGTGATATACGGTTTCAGGGTATATAAGTTTTGTCAAAGCTTATAAAATCGTATACTTTAAATATGTGCAATTTATTTTATGTCAATTGTACCTCAACTCTCAATAAAGTTGTTTTTAAAAAGCTATCAAACAGGCCAATTAATTTCTTATGAAACTAAACATGCATTTAACTACACTCAGCAATTTACACTCTTTCACATTTATTCCAGAGAAAGGAAAACTTTAGTTCACACAAAAACTGTACGTGAGCATTCATAGCCACTTTATTTGTATTAGTAAAAAGCTGGAAGCAATGCAAATGTCCTTCAGTGGATGAATGGTTAAACAAACTCTGGTACACCCCTACAATGGCATAATACTCATCAATAAAAAGGAATGAACTATTGATATATGTGACTTGGAAGGATCATGAGGGAATTGTGTATAGTGATAAAAGGTAATCTCTAAAGGTTATGTCTTGTATGGCTCCATTTACACAACATCCTGAAATGACAAAACTACATAGATAGAAGATTAGTGGTTGTAAGGAACAGGGATGGGTTAAGGAGATGTGACTCTAAAGAGGTAGCACGAGGGAGTCCTTTACAGTGACGAAATAGATCCATGTTGTGATTATTGTGGTAGTTAGTTACACAATATATGTGGGGTCAAATTGTGTAGAACTACGCACACACAAATCAGTGCACGTAAAAACTGGCAAAAACTGAGTAAGGTCTGTAGTCTACTACTTAACAGCATTGTACCAATGTCAATTTCCTGGTTTTCATATTGTACTGCAGTCATACAGATGTCATCCTTGGGAAGCTGGGTTCAAGAACCTATGCATTATTTTTGCAACTTCCTGTGAGTCTATGATCATTTTAAAATAATAAAATTTTTAAGTTAATAAACTTACATAATGGGAGTAAAAACTTTGCTGGAGAACTCATGCTGCGCTGGTTAAGCTACAGCTCTTTAAAGACACACTTTTTTCCAAAGCTCTTCCTAAATGCCTTTAATTAAATAGTCAGCATGAAACAAAGAGCAAATGAACTCATATTCCTCCCCATGTTAAACAAAGGCAAAAAACCAAAAATGTTGAACAAATCTATGAATATGTGGACCTTGATTGGTCTTATTTCTTCAAGGCAGCTGCCACTAGAATGTGAGTTTATAGAGGGCAGGGATAGTATCTTTATGATTCTAGCGCCTAGCAGAGAACTTGGCTCATAGGAGGAGCCCAGTAAAGGCTTTCGGAAGGAAGGAAAATAGGGAGTGAGGGGGAAAGAAGGGTGAAGAAAGGGAAAGGACTTCTGGTAGAGCTGGGACAGTGTCTTTTCTTTTGTGTCAGTGCAGGAAGGTTGTATTTAGTTAATGACAGATCAATATACAGGACCAATTCCCTGTAGTGGGGCGGCGAGAGGCAGGCAAGGAAGGAAAAGTCCCACTGTGTGGACTGCTGCATCCTTAGAAAATGAAAATCGTAACTCTTGCCAGACTCCTCTTTTACCAGGGGCAAGAGTGCCTGGCTGAGGCTGCATCTATGTAGACTCAAGCCAGTCTGGGAACCAGGGGGCCTGAAAGAGTCACTGAAACAGTTATAGCGGGAAGATTTTAAAGGATGAATAGTGGCTGAGGTCTTGACTGACAGTCCAGATTCAGGGAAGTATGAGCAAGTATCAAACCCAGTCCAGAAGTCAGATGTGGGCAACCTAGAATCAGGAGTCAACAGGGGACAGGATTGGCATGGATCAAGGGCAAGCGTGGAACATCTAACCATTGGAGGAGGCACTCATGACCCGTGTTTGTTCTGGTGCCCTCTTGCAGTGTATGGGCCCACCTCTTGCAGTGTATGGGCCCACCTGGACACCTGACTTAGAGGCACAGTCAGAACTAACTCATTGGTTACTTACTACATAAAGGAGTTAAGAGAATACAGAACTTTCTAAAGTATATTGGATTCTTCAAAATGTTAGGACAATATTATTATGCAAATTTTTAGGGCTTCTTTCTTCAACACTATTTTGAAGATTATGTAACTCAGTTTTGATGGGTTTGTCTGGGTTCTCCCACATGACTCCAAGGCTTTTTGAAAAATAGCGTAATCCTGTTTTGGGGCCTGTTCCTACTTCATCATTTGGTCACATTGCCTCCCCTGTGCTTGTCTTCAAGTTCCACACTTTCTCTTACAGTCCTTTATACTGTGGCATAGCTACTTACAGGGTTCAAAGATATAGATTTAGCAGAAATATGGGTATCTAGTTTTTCTAAGAAATACGTTGAACATGAAACTGTGAGGCTGCACTTTCCTTCATGACAGCTCTTGACTTACACTTCTCATCCATCTTCTTAACCTTTCACATTTTTCCTGAAGCCATTGCATCTTCCTTCTAAAATGCCAACCTAAAAATAAGTAATCACACTGAAAAGGATCCAGATGGAAACAGAAAAATGGACACACTCATTCGGTACACAAAACATTTTCTATATTTGTCAGTAGACTTAAGTTTGCTTCTCATCTTCATTTCTGTCTCCTCCCAGAGGAGTAGGAGAGATTCACAGACATGTTCTGAGCCATTGAAACACAATTCATTCTATGTGGCTTTTGATTTCAGGTGGTAATGGTTGATTTTAGCACTTTAAAACTTTAAGAAAATTATCTGGAAATAAATGTGACTAATTTGTATTTTTTATTTAATGAAATTAAGACTTCAGATTACTGTATGCATTCTTAAGAGGTATGGTTTTTGTTTGTTTCAATTAATTGGGAAAAGAAGGATGCATCAAGCTCAGAACTTGGCAAATTTCTCTTGCTGTACAAATGTAGGAAACTTTCTAAGGCAGGTGTTTAGCTTCTTGGACACAGACAATCAGTACATGAGAGTCATGAAAACAAGACGAATGCTGTGAATGAATTATAAGCAAATTCAGAAATGCAAAATATCAGACTAATCAGAATCCCTAATGAACTATTATTTTTAAAATTTTCTTTTTTAATTTTCTTTTTAGAAGATAGAACAACAAACACATACACTTATATCATGGGGGAATTTAGTGAATAACTGGTGTTCAAGGAAACTTCTGGTGTCAGTACACATTCATCTAAAACACCTATATCTTTCTTATCTACAGTCCTGTTCAATGGCAACTGGCATTCAGAATGAGAAATTTGAGACACCACTAGATATAGAATCACCAAAGAAAAAATAACGTATATTCATTACCAAGGCAAGAAATCTTTCTATACCATATTAGAACATTTATCAGAATAAAGAGTTGAAACAAAAAGTATTTAGTGAACAACTATCTTTTAGCCAGGAGTGGTCTCATTCCCTAGGCAGCATGATAAATCTTTGTAAGATTGTATTAAAGAGTTATAAATTTTAGGACTAAGTTCACGATCTAAGCCATTGAGGTCTGCAAATTATCCTGCCCACCCCCCCAATTTGGAAAAAAAGTAGTCCCTAAATAGTGATGCTTCGGAAAATATTTCAAGTGAGAGACTTAGACCTGCTGTCAATAGGTTTTAATTCTACATGAATTATCAGCCACAATTTGATTATCTTTAGGCTCCAAAAATGTTCCTAAATTTCAAAGTACAGGTGCTGCAAAGGCAACCAAATTGTTTTTGGGCACACAATCCAAAAACCAAGAGAGCATAGCTTTAAATACTTTGAAGGTGACAAAGGTACAATCACTCAATTCTCCATATTTACAGGTCCAGCTTCCACCAGGTGGGTCTTGCTCAGACATAACTGGAAGCCAAGCTTGGCATGACCACTTCCCCTTTTGAACTCTCTGGACTGTGAAATCCCTGGCATATGACTTGAGCGTAACTATTCATTCCCTGCTCAAGGACTTATTCTTTTTCTCCTGACATGTATCATATTCTACTCTGTAATATAGTAATTTATCTACATGTTTTATTTTTCCTACTAGATTATACACTTTTTGAGTGCAAGGACCATGCCTGTTTTACTGTCTTTCAAGCAACACAGGTGAAAACTCATTATAAATTATGAAATACTTTCACAGGTCTAACTTTCTATTCTTTGTAAAATTATTTGGATCTATTATAATCTAACTCATCGTAGATGCCCAGTAAAAATTTGTTGACTGATTGAATGAATGAATGAATGAATGAACGAACACCTCCAATTATTTCCCTCTTGTCACCACAATTCCACATGGTATCTAGGAGAGAGAGGCCTAGCAAACAGAAGGTCAACTCTCTATAGGACATTTGTTGGAGTGGAATCTTGGCAGACTGACCTCCATCGTCAGTTCATTGCCCATCAAACACAAATACCACCAGGGACTCTTCCATTTCATACTGCAGTATTTGGTTGCACTCCGGGACGTCCTGGCAAGCTGTCCAGGAAAGCTTCCTCAGGGAAACGGGGATGTCCGATCCCACACTAAAAAGGTATTTCAGGGCTGGTTAGCAGAGAGGTTGCCACAACCTACCCCCACTATTTGGATGTTCCAGTAGCAGGCATTAGCACAACTCTCCTCCCCCCAGGTGGCAAGGGGGACTAAAAACATCTACAACGAAGTGAGCATCTAATTAGAAGAAACCAAATAGGGCATTTTGTTTTGCAGTTCTCTCTATGCCAAATGTACAGGACTAAATAAAATGGAAAACAGTGTCCTGCTTTCAAAATGGAAATTCTGTAAGTCTTTCTGAACTGTTTTATAAACTGCAATCTGTCCTGGAACAGGGATGTTACTTTTAGGAGAAAAAGCACCTTGTTTCAGTAGCATATATGGAAAAACTCTAAATAAATCACTTTCTCATTATGAAAATACTTCTCCTATTTTAAAAACCAAATTCAGAAATTTGATTTTGAGAAAGAAAAAAAATGAAATTTCAGAATGGTCACTTTCTGTATAGAGCTAAAATCTAGAGGCCCCCTGGCCACCTGCTCATGGCCAGTCCTTCCTTCTTACCCAGTCACAGGTGAAGTCAGAAGCACTCAGATTCTATGACATCTTTGCAGCGCTTCAGTTAGAACATTTACCAACTGCTGTATTTTTTTCCACAGAGTCTCACTATTTCATTATAAAGACTAGAAGAACAGGCCCTTGTTCTCAGGCAAGAAAACACAGAAGCTTCATTTGTTTATTATTTTTAACCACTATGCATTTGTGTGCTTTATAGCTTCTTCAGTGATTGTTTAACTATGAATATATCGGCATGTGATTTGAGGTCAGCTGTTTGTTCCCTGGGTGGTACAGTCAATACATAGTCGTGGTGGGGAGAAATCTCATTAAAGTTCAAGCTTCAAATTCTAGGCTGGCAACAAAGAATCTCCCTCTTTTCACATCTGCTATGTCTATCATAAAAAATTTTCTCAAAGTGCCTGAATGTCCTTGATTATTACTTAGAATGAATGTATTTTTAAAAGCACCTTCCCTCTTCTTCATTGCTTTAAAACATGTAGATAGGCAAATATAAAAAAAAAAATTTGTCTCCAATTCCACTACCCAAAGATAATCACAATTAATATTATGGTGCATAATCTTCTAGGCTGATTAAGACAGGGTTTTTTTGTTTTGTTTTTTGTTTTTTTTTAATAAGGACTAAAACAAACTGAAAATAAGCTTTACCAGCGTTTTAAAGTGATGCTACTTTCTTCAAAAATTTTTTCTAAGCCAAAACCACATAAAATGAGATTTTTCTTTCATTTAATGTTTTCAGTTTGCCACCAGCATGCAGCACAAGTGGACCATCAGTCTCTGAGAAAATCGGCATTAAAAAAAAAAGGTGAACTTTTGCTGTTTCAAAGCCCATTTATAAGAACGCTCTGACTGATTCCATTTGGCCCATTTCCTGCTCCTCCCAGATTACCTCCCACCCCACTCCAGCTCTTCTTAAACACTGACTTTGGGATCCCTCTGTCTGCTTCTTTTGCTTCCAATTTTGCTTCTGAGGGATGAGAGTAGGATCAAAGGGATAAGACTGGAAACAAATGCAGCAAAATATTAATGGTGATCAATGCTGGACAACTGGAACACAGGTGTTGGTTGTATTCATTTCTGTATTCTTACAGATTTTTTTAAGTTCTATATATTAACAAAACAAAACTAAACAAAAGATATGGTCCCTATGTTCCAGGAGCTCAGGGTCTGGTGTAATGTGCAAACAATTAGAGTAAATTCAAGATCTGCCAACAGATCATTACTCTAGAGAGCTTTCTAACAGAGTTTATGACAAAGTGCTGGATTCTAGCAGTTGGAGGAACACAGAGCATGGAGTACAACACCCTCTCCCCACCCAGGCAAGGAGGCAAAGCTTAAGTGGAGGCTAGGAGGCTGAGTCATTTTCCATGGTTTCAAGCATAGGCAAGAGTGCACTGCAGAAACAGCCCTTATGTGTAAAGTCAGACTCTAAGAACATACCATGAGCTTGGGAAAAAGAGTGTATTTTCAATATGGCTGGCATTGTTGTATCAGCAGACAAACCTGGACAGGTGAGCATTTACTGAATGGTGAAGATTCCCAGGTGTCAAGCTGCCCCATGGTTGATAAGGAACCAATGAAGTAAGGGAAAGGTATACTATGACTTCTGTGTTGGCAACGTCCTTCAGGGGACAGTGTGGAAGAGACTGGAGAGGTGGAATGGCAGCAGAGAAACCGATCAGAAGGCTGCCACAATGGTCTAGGTGGGAGATGATGATGGCCCATAATAGGGCAGTGACAGAGAGTGAAGGGGGACAGATGAGAGCCCATTAGAAGACACACTCCATCCTGCAAGGAGACAAATTAGCTGAGGAGGTTGAGGGGAGGGAGAGGGCAGAATCAAAAGTAACTACTGGTTTCTGACTTGGGTGGTGGGTTGAATGGTGGGGTGAATTCTCTGAGATTAGGAGGAGTGGACATGGAGAAGGAAAAGATGAGGAAGATTTGTAACATGCTAAGTTTGGGAAACTGTGATACATCTTGCAGTTGCCTAAGAGAACCATGAAGCATAGAGATTTGGAGTGAGCACAGGCAAGTGTGCTCTCTGGGCTAGAAGTAGACTCATCAATGCAGATGCAACCATGGCTGAGGTCATGACTGTGTTGAAAATGTCCCGGAAGACTGAGGGAGAGAGAAGAACAGAGGTTGGAGCTCTGAGGGAGCTCAGCATTTAAGGATAATGGAAAGGAAGGGGAGGCTGTGAAAGAGACTGAGGGGTGGTCCAAGGGGAAAGAGCAATGTCAGTTACTGTTATAGTCACTAAAGGCGGAGATCATTTTAAGAAGGAAGGAACAATTTCTAGGTTAGAGCTAGCAGGTAAGTCAAGTAAGACATAGTGTTGCCAGATAAAACACAGCATGCCCAGTTAAATTTGAACTCAGATAGACATACTTAGTATAAGTATGTCCCCTATTTTTATTTGCTAAATGTGGGAACCCTAGTTAGATAAGGACTAAAATGTGCAAGTAGACGTGGTAGTTAAAGCACAGTCAGAGGAGAACAGGGAACAGAGGCTGGAAGGGGCTGGGAGACAATGTGAATCAATCTTTCCAGAAGCCAGGTTGCAAAGCCACAGGGCAGAGGACAGGGTTAATACAGGGAGGCCTTTCCCAAGGGGAGCAGATACTTCGTGCTGTCATATGCCCCCCACCAGCCAGAAACCATGTGAGATTCAAGACCATGTCTTAGTTATTTTTGTAATCAAAGCTCTGACCTGCCCAGGGCCTTCCTTTTGTGCAAAAGAAACTCCACATACGTTTACTAAATTAAATTCTTAGACTGGATTTCTCCAAGCCAATAATAAAGAACTGAGGTAATCAAGGAGATTCATTCAGTACCTTTGCCTTTATCTGAAAATTATGACCCAATATATTTTGGGCAAATATAGTTCATATTGATCAAAATGATCTTTATCTCTATTTACCAGTGAAAGCGCAGTCTTTTATCCTAGAGGCCAATGTCTTTTCTTCCATCTTGCTAATATACAGTAGGAGCAGCAACAGTGGCTAGGAATCTCTTAATTACCTTGTTCTTGTCAAGACTATACAACTTTTCAGGTGAGTAAAATAGATCCAAAATGTCTGGCTAAGGGGAAAACAAAATAAAATCAACCTTGCAACAAACAAGTACAGTAAGTTGACGGAGAGGGCGTTTGAGGCCCATGGGAGACTCCAGCATTCTTCAGCCGGATCTGACGTTGGCTGCTTCACTGGCTCACAAGCTGCCTTGCTCCTTTCCACAGCTAAGTGAAATCCACTTGCCTGACGATGTCACGGTGGGGGTGATAAACCAACCACAAAACAAACCCTTTAAAGCCTTCTTACGCCTGCCTTACTAAGTGATCCAAAGCTGGGAAGCAAATATGCACATCCTTTCAAAGGAAGATCTTTTGCATTTCTACCTCTAAAACACTTTTGAGTCAACACTGGAGGTACCTGTGGACTCTGCTTGCAGGGAGGGAGGAAGTGGGAGCTGGTGCTGAAGTAAGGGCCTCAGGACTATGTTCCTGGAATGCAGGTTCCAGGATATGTCTGGAGCGGGCAGGGTCTACTGATGGAAAGAGAAAGAGAAAGAGAAAAATGGTTAAAAGAAAAGCTTGGACTTTGAGGTTGGGCTAGACCTAGGTTTGAATCTTAGATCTACCCTATTCTAATCGGGGTGTTTAATTTGGTGGTTAAGAGCAAAGTTTTAGACTTAGACATATTTGGGTTTAATTCCTGGTGCTACAAGTGGAACAAGGATAGTGTTTTTCCAAATACCTTTGTTAAATACTTTTCTTGCAGCCATTCTGCCATTATGGCTCTAGGAGAGGGAAAATGATAAATGGCATCTCAGGAAAGAGGAGAACACAGTATAGGAAATGCTCCCTTCAAACAATGGAAGGGAGAGGAAGCTCTTTCAGCACTGGGGTGCAGTAGGAAGGAAGGCAGTGGGGTGGGGAGTAGGAGGCAAGAAGGGCAAGTGGCCAGACACTTGTGGCCTGGCTCATGGCCAGGCTGAGCCCACAAGGGGAGGATTAGTACCAGTTAGATCAGTTGAAGGGTGTTCCTGAGGAGTAGTTTGCACCCCTTCCTGCTTAAGAAATCTAGGGGGAGCCCGCCCTGCAGACGGCCTCACGCTGACCTGGGTGGCCCCACGGAGAGAGCAGGCCTGAGGCAGGACCACCCCTCGGCTCTCTGCTCCCCAGCCTGATCCAGCAGCTCCTGAGGGCCAGTGGGGAATGTGGAATGTCACTGAGAGCTGAGCCAGCAGGCCTGCCATGGGCCTCTATGCCAAGGAGGAGCGACCCACAGCAGAGGCTGTGAGGAGGGGTGTCCAGGCCACAAGGAACAGGCGGGGCCCAGGTCTGCTGTACTAGTGAGAGCCGGTGCCAGTACTGCTACACTAGTGAGTACTGCCATACTAGTGAGAGCTGGTGCTAGTACCGCTGTACTACTGACTACTGCTGTACTAGTGAGAGCCGGTGCTAGTACTGCTACACTAGTGAGTACGGCTGTACTACTGAGAGCTGGTGAACCAGCAGCAGGAGGGAGAGACGGAGGGAACATGAGGTCCCAGCCAGGCCCCAGGCCAAGAGTACAGACCACAGGCTTCTCTGGCGTGGACCTGAGCTGCAAGTGGGAAGCAGGCCCCGTGAGCGGGCACATCAGTGACTTCTCCGCTTAGCATGTGAGAACCCAGAGGACAGGACAAGGACCAGCCTTCCTGGGGAGGAGGAATGCAAGGGCAAAACTTAGGGAGAAATAGGCCTAGAAGGAAGTTTGAGCCTTGAATTATTTGAACACAGTACTTCTTTGAAAGACACTGAGATAAATGAAGAGACAAAAACAGATATTCTTCACTCCCGTAAGAAACGCGTGAGATCTCTGACTTGACGAGTTTTGGTTTGTTTCCTTCTTCTCAGTGGGACTTGGGGGTTCTAGAGCAGCAGTCCCCAACCTTTTTGGAACCAGGGACCAGTTTCGTGGGAGACAGTTTTTCCACAGATGGGGGGGGGGAGGTGGAGCTCAGGCAGTGATGCGAGCAGTCGGGGGACAGCTGCAAATATCGATGAAGCTGTCCTTGCTCATCTCCTGCTGTGTGCCCCCCCCCTAAGTTTCACGGAAGATAATTTTCCAAGGAGGGGCAGGGAGAGTGGGGGACAGCGAAGCTTGGTCCCTAACAGGCCATGGACTGACACTGGTCCACAGCATGGGAGTTGGGGACTGCAGTTCTAGAGGACAAAATGATCAGCTGTAGAAAATAAAGTATCTACCATTTGTCCACATGTACAGTGCCGCCTCTCCCAGATGAGCTTTGTAAACTTGGGTTACCTACTTACCTTCTTTGAGTCTAAGTTTTTCCACCTACGAAGTGAGGATAATACTGCTTCATAAGGGTTGCTGTGAGTATTAAATTAAATGACACAGTCAAAGCTCTGGGAACAGTGCCCAGCACATAGTTGTGCCCGTTAATGGTTGTATAATATCATTACTTAGCTTCCATGGGCTTCATTTTCTACCTCTGTAAAGCAGGGACTGCAACATCCATCTCGCACAGTATGTATGCAAATAGCGTAGCTTCCCTTTCCCTTCTGTTCCCTTTCTGAAAAGCTGCAATTTACCTTTCTCATTTACCACCTCACATAAAAACATCTCTCTTCATTTATTCAGTCAATAATATTTGCTGGGTTTCTGCTCTACACCGGGTCTCCTCCTGAGGGTTTCCAAGATGATACATGTATAGCATTTATCATTCTCAAAGCACTTCACAATCTGCTGCTGGAGGGGTGGGGGAATGTTTTTACTTCTTTATAATAGAAGGGAAAAATGATGAGAGTTATAGTAAAAGCGCTGTGGCAACTCAGAAGAAGCAGTGTTTACTTGTAGTTGGAAGTCAGGGAATGCATCCTGCGCAACACGGCATTTGAACTGGGCCTTAAAAAATGAGAAATACTTAGTCATGTGAAGATTGGGGAGGGCAGCTCAGGCAGAGAACTGTGGAAGCAACCGCACAGCTTAGGGTGTGGCTGGAGAGTAGGTGGGTGGTTCAGATCAGAGGAGGTAAGAGGCTGGAGGATAATAATGGGCTGGAGAAGTAGGTACAGGCCTGATATGATGGGTCCATGATGCCACCAAGCTAATGGTCATCAACTTGTCACTTTGCTCATAATATTTTATGAAAGGAAGAAGGGGAAGGAATTAAAACTTACTGAGCCCCAGATACATGCAAGTGACTGCACAGAGACCACTGCTCTATTGATAGTATGTCTAAACCTCATGATCATGCAGGGAAGTAGGTATTTACAGAGGAGGAAACTGAAGTTCAGAGAGGTTAAGTAACTTAATCAAGCTCACACAGCTAGAAAGCAATCCGTTGAGAATCAAACCTGGGTTTGCCTGACCCAAACCCAGTGCTTATTCCTTCAGACCTTCCCTGTTCCACCTGTTTCCTTGAGAAAGCACCTTCCTTCCAGTTCCAGTGTTCAAAGAAGTTGTCATGTTCTGTTACCAATCAATTAGCATGGAGATTGGGCTGGATACAGTCCGAGGAATTGAGACTCAATGGGGAGCTGGTTTTGGTTCTAGAATTCAGGGTCATGGAAAAACACCAGAAGGAGGTGGGTCTTCTTCTTCCCCAAATGGTGCCATAACTGTTCTGCTCATCTTGGGCCACCCAAGGGGAAGAGCATGGTCAGAGACTAAGACTCAGCTTAAGAAGGTAACTGGAATCTCAATGCAGAAAACTCCAAGACACTTTGGTCTTCTGTGCATCTATGCTCCATTTAAGCCCTGGGGAATTATATTTTGAGGTGCATCTTAAGTCAGTATATGTGATGGACTAATGTTTATTTGTGGTAGGATGCCTAGGAGAATGCCTGTCTTCTCAGCTGGAACCGACATAGTGACATTTTGGGTTTTGCACTACAAAGCTTCTCTCTGGGGAATGAGAGACCAGATCTCTCACATGAGCCTTGGGAAAGCGATGGGGCAATGCCCTCTGTATCCTTCCCTGAAACTAAGTCTCAGAGAGCCATGTTGACTCATCCAAGCTCACACAGATGAAAAGAGGCACAGGCAAGATGAGAATCCAAGTATTGTAGCTCCTGGTTTTGTTACCGAGCTGCTCAAAGGAGAATAAACTTACCTAAATGGAGGGCCCAAAACTGTTTACTCTTTCCATGGCCTGAGATTGCTTTTTCTAGAAACAGAATTTTTACAATAAGAGCAGACAGTAAAGACCATCTAGTCCAATTATCTCATTTTATAGATGAGAAAATAGGCTCAGAATAGGAAACGGACTTGCTTAAGGTCACAACAATTTTAGCAGTGGAGCCTGGTCTAGGTCACAGATCAGCTGCCTGTGGTCAGCGCTGAATGTTCTTTCTGCTAATGTTTAATATTATGCTCCACTGACTATTATTGACTATGACATATATGTGTGTGTGTATAAATAGATTCCACTGGCTGTGACCACCACCACCTCCACGTCCCCACACACTCATATTTGGAAAACCAAGAGGTAATCAATTGCTTCCTTACCTTTAGACAGGCATACTTTTCCAATTTTACAGAGGGGATAAAAATGTCTCCTAATTTTAAAGCATTTAATAACAACCAATGAAAGAAATTCCCCAGATATCTGGTGCTTTTCTGGTTTGAAAGTCCTTATGTCTTGGACGTAAGACTCAGAAAGTCAAAGCAGAGAGTTGGGTCCCCTGCTTGACCGTATTTTCCTGAAGCTCCCCAAATGTTAAGCAAATTTCCTGTGCTCTCTGTGACAAAAATCTCCTCTCTGACCAAAATCTTGCCCTACCCCAGCCCCCCAGAACATACATGATCCCATGGCTGTCTCCTGCCTGGGCAGCCGGAAAAGCCTCCCCAGGAAAAAAAGGCCTGGAGCCTGCTCCTTCCGGCTCCTTTTTCTAGAAGGTGGCTGTTACTTGCTCCCATTAACCTGAGCAGAGGCTGTTTCTTCCTTCGTGAGGAAGGCATCCCGGAGCCTGAGAGAAGGAAACCCCAGACTCTGCTCCCCTGGTGTTGACTGCAGCTGTTCTGCCCACTGTTCTCCCAGAAGCCCCTTCTCCAGGTCTGACATGACTTTCTCCTCCAAGACAGGCCCAGCGAGAAGGGTGCACCTGTGTTTTGCCCTGCATTCCTGCACAGTCCCTCAGGCACTGTGGCTGGAAATGATTTGTGCGGGGCACTCGGCCAGCCTCCCTTTTAATCATTCCCATACTCACAGACACGGGGAATCCTGGCCTCCCACCAGGGCAGGGAAAGACCCTCCCCCGCTTTGACAGGGTCTCCTCAGAGGTGGGGTAAGCAATGACTCCGGTCTCCAGGCAGACGTCATAAAGAGCCTCCCTTAATGGTGAATCGACATCTTTGGGAACCCCTCCCCCTTCCCTGGAGCTTCTCAAGGCAGACACTGCTCAGATAATGTTCAAACATCCACTCAACCTGCAGGGCTTCCTAAGCACCACTCTGCCTGGGGAGTAGGGTGGGCTCAGCTGGGCCTGGAAGAATGGGTGGGATTTGCTTAGGACATTTCAGACAGGGAGGTGGTGTAAGCTGGGGTTGGGGTGAGGAAGGGAGAGAGTCAGGGGGCAGCTTGAGGGTAGCAGAGGTGCTTGTTAGGGAGGAGTGAGTGATGACTAGTCCCCGCAGCAAACAGAGGGCACTCCCAAAATGAGATAATTTGAAGAGGGTTTATCTGCAAAGTGTGGGTGTAGGGAAGCCACAAAGAATAGTGCAGTAAACTAGACTTAGTAAGAGCCAAGGTGTTATCACCTCTAGGCACAAAGAGACAATGACCAGAACACAAAGACCCCTGCAGAGCTGGCCACCTGGGAAGGAACAGAGGTCTTCAGTCCAAAGGCACAGCCAGCTGGAGGCAAACTTGCAGGGAGAGATTTGGGCAGAGACGGACCTACAGTAAAGCTGGTGAAGTTTAAGCTAGTTAAACCTAAGATGGGTTTGGGTTTGATGGGATATATACAAGTTGCTGCCAGTCTCTTCTGTATATACTAAATTCATTGCTAGCTGTCCCAATACAGGAATGGCTTTCAGGAATACGCTTCCCTCCAATTCACCTGGTATCATGGCTTGAAGGGAATGATAGGTGGTGTTGCAACATGTATGTGGCCGGTGGAAAAGAACAGAGTTTGGAGTGTATGAAACCAGAAGCTAGTCTGTTGAAAATTACATTAGACCTGTAAAATTTTAAGTGGAGAACTCTGTGCTCATTATCAGAAATATAATACAATGTGGTATATGCAACTGTAAACACATCAGACTATTTTCTTAAATGGAATCTCACACATTAGAACCTCTTAGATTCTACTGTTTGTAGCCTATAAGCATAATAGATCATACCCAAATTAGTAATTTTGTAAGAGGAAGAAAGAAAATGGAAGTAGAAATAAAGGCCCTTGGGCTGTTTGATAATTTTATTGATTAAAGAGAAACAAAGCATATGAACTTAGTGGGAAAAGTTTTCTATTTCTTGCTGCTTTGATACAAAATACTGACATCCTTGAAGATGCTTTGGATTGGGTTCCCTGGAAACTGACCATGAAATGGAAAGTTGCGTGCGGAAGGCTTACTGTGGAGTGCTCCCAGGAGACACACTGGTGAGGAAGTGAGGATGGCAAGACTGGGAGAAGCTGACCAGCAGTGTGGCCTTGGCCAGTCTGATAGTGCCAACAGTTGAAGGATGCTGTGTTGGGTTAAACAGGGGATTTGGGCAATGGCCACAGCATTCCCTATAGATAATAGCATAAAACTCATGACACATCACTGCAACGGGGACATCAAAGACAAGCTAATTTATAAGTGTCACCAATTCAAAGAGTACTTGAGTTTAGTTCCTGCACAAAGAAATTTGAAACGTCCTAAATCTTATTTATACGTGCAAGAAAATAATAGTGGTCGTCCAACGATCTCAAAATTTTACATGATGTTATAAACAACGAGTTGTGAAACCAAAACAATTGTAAATGACCAATGATAAAAAAAACAAAATTTCAATCAAACCTACCAAAGACTGGATTAAATTTCCATTCATTTTTCTAGAAAATTATCTTCTAAAGTTGTTATGTGAGAAGTAAAGTGTACGCAGATAAAAGATGTAGGAAAAAGGTATTATAGAGATTTTCTAGGCAATTAAAAATTTTTTTCTTCATTTTGTGATATCTGTGTTGCTTGTAAGCTTTTTAAAGTTTACAATTTGTTGAGATTTCTTTTCTCATTCTGAATAGATATTCACTTTTGTATCTAAAATTTTATTCATAATTGTGGGCCAATAAAATTGCAAGCTTTGGCCCTGTGAAACCAGGCTGCATGCTTAGATCCCGAAGGATCAGTACCCTGACCTCACGGGCCCCCTCCCTCAGGTGTTCTGCTGGAGCTCCCCTGTTGCCCAGCCCAACAGAAGCTGGGGACAGCTCAAGGTCAGCCTCCGGGGCAGAGAACAGGGTGGCAAAGGTTGGAGAGTGGATCAGGAAGAACAAATTGAAGATAGCAGGCACAGCTAAGTAAGATGGAACCAAATTATGGAGGCCTTGAATGCCAAAACCAGCTTGCACTTTATTCATGGAAAAATGGAATCTGAATGACATGAAAACAAAAATCTATATTGAAGGAAACTTCTATCTGGGGCACCAGTGGTACACTTGAAGGCAAAGCCCTGCACCTGTGTACAGGTGGGAGGATGCATCTGTTCCTTCTCTCCCCTCTCTACGGCCTGGGGTTTCTGTGCTCCCAAGCAAAGTCTCGGGGAGGAGCCAGTGAGCAGCTACCTGAAGGCGCAGGGACCAAGCACCGTCACCGTGGGTGCAACCACCTTAGCCAGAGGCCGTGATGACTCCTCTGATGATTTCAGCAGCCCTGAGGTCCTGAATGTCCAGCAGATATCCATTCCTCCTCTGTGCTGTATGGAGGCCCCGACTTCTTGTTCCTTCTCACCCAGTCGGCTCTCAGAGGCGGCTCTGCGTGGCCAGTGCCAGGGCACAAACAGCCCTTGGGGAGTAGGAGCCCAAATTTGGGGTGGAGGCGCCAGAACCAAATTCCTCTGCTGGCTCCTCTGTGACCTTCCTGGGTAATAGAAATCTTGGCGTCCTTCCCTAGGTCTTTCCCCGTTCTGTTGGGATCTGGAGAGATTCCAGAGTGACCTTCCCTCTTCCCATGTCACCACACCAAGTGCACCCCTAGACTGATCTCGCCCACACTTTGTCCTCATCCAGGAACAAGGACCGCCAGCCCTGCTGCTGTCCCCAGCCCGCCGGCCTTCCTGAGGTCTTTTATCCAGCCTCCTATTACACGTCACTGGTCCAGTGTCCCCACGGTACTTCAAAGGCGATATATTCAGAACCAAACTCACTAAATCCCATAATCCTTCCTTTACAGTGTTGCTCAGATCTGTAGTTTCCCTTTGCTCTCCCTGTCACTCCCTTATGCGGGCTCCGGTGACCTCTAGTCCAGACCACCATTTCAACCTCCTCTGTAAAGACCAGTCACGGTCACTCTGCAAACCCCTGATCACAGTGCCATGGCAAGATGCCTAAAATGGATCGTGTCACTCCTTTGCTCAAATACCTTCTGGGGCTCCCTGTCACCTTATAAATTGAATCCAAACCTCTCAACCTGGCCATCTTTATTCTGTAATTAAGCATGCATGTGGTACTGCAGTTATTTTAAGATATAAAATCATATATTTATTGTTTGTCCCCAAGCAACTTCTCCCCCTTGCCCCATGAGACAGTGAGGTTTTTGAGGAGGAGACAGGGTCTGGTGCACGACTGGCACTCAGGAAATGTTCCCACAAGTGCTTTTACCTTGGCCTTCCTTTCTGGCTTTGTCATTCCCACAAACCCACTTTCCCCGACCCACCCTCCATCATCAGGCTGGTCAAATCCAGGTGCTTACTGCTCTCCTCATGCCCAAATTTGCCTCTCATCTGTGCCTGTGCACACGTTCCCCACTAAGGGTCTTCCTCCCCTAGCCTCCTGCCACTCCTGCCTCTGTCAACATATGTGTGTGGGCATGCGTGTGTACACCCACACATACCATACACATAACACACACCACATACACACACATGCATGTGCCACAACAACACACACCACACGCACATACTACATACAACACACACACCCCACCCCACATACATGCAACACAAACACACACACACATGCGCTACTTTGTCTATGACAGCTTTCCTGCTTCTTTCTGCTCCCCTCTTCTCTCCCTAGTAACGAATCTCCTCTTACAACTTCCGTGGCATTTGTTTGTGTGCCTCCTATGGCTCGGCTCATATTCTGCTGACATATTTCACTTATTGGTTTACAAGTCTTATCTCCTCTCCCAGACGAGAGTGCCTCCAGGACTCAGCTGTGGAGGCCAGTTGCTGTTGGGGAAAAAATACAAGTGGATATTTAATACCTACTTGTAAATGGATGCATTTGCCCCTCAAAGCACGAAGACCTTTCTTCTTGTTATGGAGTAAATATATATTTTGATTGCAGGCATATAACTCATGATTACATTCTTAATGTAAAGCACTCAAACGATACAGATAAAGCTTAAAGTTCCTTTTGCTTATTCCCAATCCCAGTCCTCTCCCCATTTACACACCTATACAATGCAGGTATACTATAGTTTTGTGGGTTTGTTTTTTACAAAAGTGATATACTGTATAAATTATTCTGCAGCTTGATTCTTTCACTTTACAATAGGTCAAAGATATCTTTTAAATCTGTCTATGTATGAGACATATAGTATCTCATTCTTTCTAACAGCCGCAAGATACCACAGTTTGGAAGTGCCAAGGCTTATTTAACCATTCCCCTATTGTGGTACCTTTAGCTTGTTTCCAGTGTTTCGCTATTACGGCAACGCTGCACCAAACAGCCTGTACACAGCTCCTTGCACGTGCCTTCTTCTAGAATAAAGATGAAGAAATAGAATTTCTCAGGCAAAAGAAATGCACTTTTAAAACTGTGTTTAGATTTAAGCAAATTTAAAAAATTAGAAATTATCAAATTGACTTCCAAAGAGACAGTATTGATACTCCCACAAATCCTTGCCGTGGCTTGATGTTCTGAGTCTTTAACATTTTTGGTCAAACCAATGAGAGAAAAAAGGCATTGTGTTACATTAACATTTGTGTCCCCATTTATTCCAAGTGAGGTTGAGCATCATTTTATGAGTTTGTTGACCATTTGGCTTTTCTCTTCTGTGAAATGTACATATCCTTTGCTCATTATTGTATTTGGTAGTTTCTCTTTTTCATATTGATTTGTAGGATATCTTTACAAATTCTAGGTATAAATTCTTTGCCTATTAGGAGTAACACATATGTTGTAAATATTTTCTCTGAATCTGTTACTTGTCTCAATTTTCTCCAGGGTGTCTATTTTGCTGCAGATGTTTCCCTTTTGATCAAACTTTTGATTTTTTCCAAATGTATATCCAACTGTTCCAACACTCTATGTGGAATGTCCATCCATTCTCTGATAATGTGCAATGGCACTTTTACCACGTAGTAAATTTTATTATCTACATGCATCCATTCCTAGACTTTAAACTTTTCTTTATCCCTTTGTTTAAATTGTGTTTCTTATAAACAGCAGTAAGATAGATTTTGGGTTTTTAGCCCAGTCTGTATGCTGTCTTTTAAAGAGAGAATTCAGTTCATTCACATTTAGTGTAACAACTGTTACATTTAATCTGATTCCTTCTAGGTTACCTTATGTTTCTTATGTCTTTCTTTTCTTTTTTAAAAAATTTCACTGGCTGGCTTAAATTGCTATTCCTTTCTACCCTTGTTACTGTGGGAGTTTCCCTGCATTCTTTCAATTCCATTAATGGTGATAATGCCTTTTCTTTCCCACTGCTCATAATAATCAAACTCTATTTCTTTAGTGTTATAGGAATATGAGATATGATTTCTCCCACTTAGATACTCTATTCCCTTAGTATTTTTCCCATTTGAGTGCTTCCTTCCTCCACCAGTGAGATATTTAGAATACTTTTACCTTCGCAATTTTCTTCTCCTCACCCGAAGTAGTCTATGGGATGCTCTTAGTCTGCATGCCCTGTCCCCACCTTCCAGGTTTTGCTGAAATTGCTTCATACTTTCCTTTCTAGATCTTATTAGAATTTTCTTTGCAGCATTTCACTTTTATTTTAAGAATCCTTATTCAGCATTACACATTTCCAGTCTATTATTATCCATTTATATTTAACAATACTTATGTAATTATCTATACACATAGATACATGTGTGTGTATATATAGTTAAGTATGTGTATATTTACATACATGTATTATATATAGTTAAGCATTCTTTATTGCTCACTCCTGTTTCCTCTCTTCTTCTCTGTTAGAATTAATTTCATTTTGGTTGGAGTCTTTTTAAAACTCTCTCTTCAGAGAGTGCATGTGAGTGGTATAATCTTTGAAACCTTGCACATTTGTAAGTCTGTGTGTATGTATATTTAACTCCTGTGGGTGAATGATGGCTTGGCTAGGTATAGGATTCCTACGCTGCAGTATTTATACCCCAGGAGACAGTATCTGTTATTTCATTGTCTTTTTGTTCTTTTCATCTTCTGGGACTCAGTTATTAGTCCCATGTTCCATTTCCTAAATTTCCCCTGCAAATTTTTATATTTTGCCTCAGGAGTTCTATTTCTTTGTATTTTGCTCTGTGGTTTGTGATATTTCTTGCCCAAGTCACTAGTCCAAGTCTCATCTCTGGCTATCTTTCCTCTTAAATTGTCCACTTCATTTTTTTGATTAAAAAGCATGTTTTTCAGTTTCAGGGTATTTTTATTGGGCTCTTTTTATTGTTGCTGTCCAACCCATCCTTTGTCTCCCCTGGCGGCTCTTCAGAAGCCTGGACATTTAGTATGTTCCTCCCTTCGTGGCTCCTGGCCTCTTGGGTATGTTGTTTCCTTTCTCTTTCTGATCCCTGGGGCTCAGCGGCTGGAAAGTGGACGTGGTTGCGGAGGGAGCCACAATGGCGATGCTTCCTGAAGGCCCTCGGAAGAGCAGGCAGACAGGTAGGCAAACCCCTGTTGAGCAACAGGACCTCTCTGCTCCTGGGTCTCACAAAGCTGTAGCTTCCCCAGCTTACCTGCTCGCGTCCTCCTTAGCTTTCTGGGGGCCGGGAGACTTGAGCACATATGTGTGTGGCCAGAGTCACACTTCCTTCCAGGCGCTCTTAGACAGGAGAAAGCCCCACTCCACCAAGGCCCTGTATTTTCTCCAGGCTCTCACCTGCCTGCTGCCCCCGGTGACTACTTGCTCAGAAGGGGTGGTGGGTAAGGGCTGGCCTTGTTTGCAGAAGGAAAGCAGGTGCATTAAGCTGCTGCTGTCCCAGAGTCCCTGTGTCTTCACACTCCATCCAGTTTTTCTTATCTCCAGCATCAGGAAGTACCTGTGCCACTACCTTAGAGTTTTAATTACCATAGTGTTAAAGTAAATTTTTCCCCCTGGTAAGACATGTCTTTGTTTCTCTTTTTCAAATTTACCTTGGCTCTTCTTATGCATTTCCTCTTCCTGATAAATATTTGAATCAGCCTGCTGCCTGCTGTTCCTTAGAACAGCTCTTTGTTGACTTTTTGGATAGGATTGAACTAAATTTGTAGATGAATATGGAGAGAATGGACATCACTCCAAGATTACATCTTCCTGTCCAGGAACAAGATAACCATTTATCAAGACCTCTTCTATACCCTTTAGTGTGGTTTTATGATATTTTTTATATAGGCTTTGGATGTTTCTTCTTCAGTTTATTACTAGATGTTTTTAAAGTTTTTGTTACTATTGCATATTGTGGTGGTTAATTTTATGTGTCAAATTCACTGGGTTAAGGGATGCCCAGATGGCTGGTAAAACATCATTTCTGGGTGTGTCTGTGACTCAGTAGACTGAGTACAACAGATCACCCTCATTAATGTGAGGAGGCATCACCCAATCCATTGGGGGCCCTGACGGAACAAAACGCTGGAGGAAAGGGAAATTTGCTCCATCTTCTTGAGCTGAAACATCTCTCTCCTCCTGTCCTCAGACATTAGAGCTCCTGGTTCTTGGGCTTCTTGAAATGAGTCATCCATTTGTAAAGTGCTAAATTCTTTGGGGCATTGTCCCCAGAAACTTTTTGTAAAACATCAGTGATTTCACCATTTTTCCATCTAAGCTTCCCCCCAAATTTGATGCTTGTTCTTCCTTCAATTTTAGCAGAATTTTTTTTAAAGACAAAGTCTCACTCTGTTGCCCAGGCTGGAGTGCAGTGGCATGATCATAGCTCACTGCCTCAAACTCCTGGACTTAAGCCATCCTCCTGTCTCAGCCTCTGGAGTAGCGAGAACTATAGTTGTATGCCACCATGCCCAACTAATTTGTAAAAATTTTTTTGTAGAGACGAGGTCTCGCTATGTTGCCCAGGCTGGTCTCGAACTCCTGCCTCAACCAATCCTCCTGCCTTGGCCTCCCAAAGTGCTGGGATGACAGACATGAGCCACGGTGTCCAGCCAAGTTTAGCAGAATTAATGTTGCTCTGATAGGAGCTCTTTTCAAACCACTGTCTTATTCTTCTTCATGCCTCAAACTAGATCCTGTTTCAACATGTTAGAACAGGTTATTACAAATTTATTTTAGTGCAAAAAAATTTGAAATACATGCATAATTTTCTCATAATATGCATTTTCTATGAGCTTTTTGAAGACCCCTCCTATGTGAATCCTATTAGTTCTGTTTCTCTGGAGCACCCTGACTGCTACATACATGGAACACATTGAACTCTTTATTACAGAAACTTTCAAAGGCATACAGAAATAGACTAGTATAATGAATAGTCATGTGCCTATCATTCTGCTTTTTAAAATTTTTTTCTTTAAAATTTTTAATTGTGGTAAGATAGATATTACATAAAATTTACCATCTTAACTATTTTAAGGTCATAGCTCAGTAGCGTTAAGTACATTCAGATTGTTGGGCAACCGATATCCAGAACCATTTTTATCTTGTAAAACTGAAACTCTACACCCATTAAACAACTCTCCATTCCCCTCCCCTGGCCCCTGGCAACCACCGTTCTACTTTCTGTCTCTAGGAATTTGACTACTCTAAGTACCTCATATAAGTGGAATCATACAATATGTCTTTTTTTGTGACTGGCTTATTTCAGTTAGTGTAATGTACTCAAGGGTCATGCATGCAGCAGTATGCACCAGAATTTCCTTCCTTTTTAAGGCTGAATAATATGCCATTGTATATACCACATTTTGTTTATCCATTTATCTGTCGATGGACACTTGAGTTGCTTCCACCTTTTGGCTATTATAAATAATACCATCACCCTGCTTTAACAATCATCAACTCAGAGCCAATCCTTTTTCATCTGTAACCACACCTACTTTCCCATTTCATATTATTTTGAAGTAAATCTTAATGAGGTATTTTACAAATTACATTTTCTCTTAATATTTTGTTGAAGATAATTCCCAGGGAGAATCGGAGGCTGAAACAAACAAATATTATTCCACGTCCAGTTGTTTAAATCTGTTTGACAGAAAGTTGGAGGACAGAGGAGGTCGGAGGCTGCCACAGAAAGGGTAGATGAGGAAGAAGTGGGTCAGAGAGCAGCTAAGCTTATCCTGCGAACATGAGCTTCTGCTGTCCCTAGAGCTACCTCTTTCTTCCTCAAACCTTGGGCCTCCAGGTCCCTGAAGCAGGGAGGACTCCAAAGATTCCAGACCCCTGCAAACATCCTGGTTGTGGGGCCTCAGAGCAGGGTCTGCAAATCTCCATCCATTGCCTACAGCTAGGGTGTTTGCTTTGGCAGTGCGAAGGCTGGAGTTGAGCTACGCCATGAACTCCCTGACACTGCCTTGGGAGCCAAGGTCTATTCCTGGAGAAGAGATTAGTGGAAATTCCTCAGGAAGAAATTGGCTGCCTGTGAATACCAGGAGATATCACTAGATAACCTACCCAGAAACAAGGGCTCTGATGTTCACATCACTTTAAAATTATGCTGAGCACCTAGATATGGCACAATTTAATTAAATTAGCTTAGCCTCTGTTAAGCTGCCCTCCAGAGCAGGCAGAGACTCCCAGCTGGGACTCACCTTGGAGGTGTGGTTTCCCTTTGGCCCTGTTACCTCGAGAAATGGAAACCTTGTGCTAGGGACACAGCAGTAAATGGGAACTTCCATTCTGAAAGGGCCTGCATTTATCTCCCCTATGGCCTTGGAGAAAACAAACCCAGTCATTCTCACCCTTCATTAAAGGTCCTTCTCCTTATAATCCCCAGTTGGCTCTTCCTTCACCCCATCAACATCCTAAATAGCCCCCTAACATTCCCCCATAGACAGCTCAAACCTGGGCTGGCTTACATCCAAGAGGAATTGTTGCTGCAGAAAATCTTTTGGTTTCTTTCCAGCCAGGCTAATAGCTCTCTCTTTCCACCTCACTGGTCTGAGATTTCTATCCATACCCCATGAGGAGTCTCATCGAATGCCAGTTAGTCCAGGGTTTGATCTTTAACATTTAACAGGAGCTGGAGCATCTGGTGCCTGTTTGCCCTCAGAGCAATCAGTAGGCATGTGTCCTGAGCTGGTGACATAAACTGTGTCCTGTGTGTGGCCATCCCCAGCTTCCAGGGAGGCTGGAAAATCACACACTTCAGCTGTCTGGGCTCTGTGGTGGAGAGGGTGAGGGAGAGGAGATTGGAGGGATTGAGAGAGCCAACCAAGGCATCTGGCACGGGGAGGGGGGAATCAAAGCCTGAAAACCATGACAAGCTCAGTGAGCCACAGGGGTTTGAGGACCACATGCTATGCCCTTAACTGACTCTGTGTGTAAGTGTCTGTGTGTAAGTGTCTGTTTGTGTGTGTGTGTGTGTGTGTGTGTGTGTTTGTGTGTGTGTGAGAGAGAGAGAGAGAGAGAGAGAGAGACAGAAAGAGACAGACACAGAGACTCTGCTATTTCTCTTGGAAAACTCACGTTGCTGTCTTGTAGTTTTGTAGGATAATTTGTGAGCAGGCCAATTGTTCCTCAGCCCTTCTCCATCTCACGTACACCCCGACATCCTAGGAGTGTCCCCAGGTTCCTGTACTAATATTTCTTGAATACTCACTAGATCAGACACCATCTCAGCGTTCAAGACACACTGTGGACGTGGCATATTTATAGCCCAGCCCCATGAAGCTTACAGTAGAGCAGAAAAGACAGCATTAAAAATCACTTAAAAAATTCCTAAATGATAGGGGCTTGCCCATGAAATTGAATTGAATCTGATATATTTGATCAAAACAGAGAGTCAAATTTGGCATCAGACTTCCTTTCCTTTTTAGTAATCCTGAGTTCTGAATGTCTAGCGTGTAGCAGGCCCTCAAAAAATATTTGTTGAATATTGGGTAACCCTCCCTCTTTGAGTGCTTGTTTGATCTCCTTCCTAGAGTTATCAGCTCTTTCAGGTCAGAGGGTGTGGCTGACTTATTTCCACATCCTCAGCGTCTAGCTCTCTGCGCTAGCACACAGGAGGAATCAGGAAATATTTGTGGAATGGGACGGACTCCAGTTTTATGTCATCAATAAAGAACAGCGAATTGGCAACTGGGTCCAAATCCACTGTGTGTATACTCTCTGGGTCACTATTGTAGAATCAGAGTAATGAATTATTTTAAACCTCATAAACTTTTTTGTGTGAGGCCACAGCCTCATTCTGGCACCCAGTACACACATCTTGTCCCCACGAGGTCACTGCATGGGGAGATTAACTCTGAGAGCCTGAGCAGGTTTCAATGTCCCTGCGTGTGTGCAGCGTGTTACATGGCCAGGCCTTCTCGCATGCTGCCTTCCCCTCTCATCTGCAGCAGCGAGGACTGCGGATGAGACGTCTCTCTTCACTAATGGGAGCAGTGGGGAGTCTGTGGGTGGGTGGATTAATGTCTTCCCCCCTCCCTTTTCTTTTTACCTTCTTGTTTCTGCCGTTTTCTCTGACCTGAGAACTATATAGCTCATGCATGGTCCCTAATCCCTGCTGCCCAGGGAGGAGTCTTCAGTGAGCCTTTCCTTCCCTTCTCAGACCCCAAGGGCAAACCTAGCAGAAAAAGCATTCTGCCACAAGAATGAGAATAATGTCATTTTGTCCCAATTGAAAGCAAATAAAACTTAATGGAATTTTCTGAATTGTAAAATTTTCTCTCATTTTTTCTTCAGCTCTTAATGTCTTTCTTTTGACCACTGGCGAGATGAAGGCGCAGCAAGTAGAATATGTCCTGAAGCTCCACGCATATCACCGTGGGCCTCTGCTCCCTGGGCTAATTGGAACAGCATTGCTCCTGGACATGCCCAGAAGCCACCTGCTGCCTGGAAGGCAGGAAGGGGAGGTCAGCTCGACCCAATGCTTAATTGTGTCCAAATGTTTCTCTGCTCTGATCCACCCACAGAAAGGACACTCAGATGTGAAAAGAACCAGCTCCACTTGATTAAAAATATTTCTTCATTGAGACAGTGGGGCAAGCATGCTGGGTTGGAGTCTGGCAGTCCTCGGTTCTAATCTTAGCTCTTATACTCACTGGCTATTTAACTGTAGGCGAGTTACTTAACCTCTGTGGGCCTCAGTTTCTTCATCTGTAAAATGGGGAGATGACTTACTTACCTAGGATTTTTGGTAGGGATGACTAAGCTAATATATGAAGAGCACTTGATAGTCTCTGATCCAAGAGAAGTGGCTATTATTACTCTGATTCATATATTGGTTGCTAGGTGGCTATTTTGCGGGAAGGGGTATAACTTGGCCACGAGTGTGTACAGTTAGAAGCACTGGATCCAGCTGTGCTTTCAAAAGCTTTCAGATTATGGGCCACTGCATTAATGAGGACCTTACGGTGTCCTCATTAATTCTTTATCCATTCCTCAGCCCCGGCTCTACTTCCTCCCCCTCCCTTACAGAGAGCAGAGACCTTTAGTTTTGCTGCTGGCATTCTGTTCAGACACTGATTTCTGAAGGTCTTTCCTGCCACTTGGAGGGACCGAGGAATACAAGGAACGAGAATGACACGGGGTTTCGTGGGATTAGCTGACGCAGCATGTAATCGCCTTTCTGCTATTTCTGGAGGAGAGAGGAGACGTGTGTTACTGTCGCTTATTAAGTGAGCACACATGACCCTCGCTTTGCACGGCAAGAGGGGAGGTTTCCCAGAAGAACTATTGTGTCAGCCTGGCACGTGGACCTAGCTTAGTGATCCCCCTGCTTTGCTCTGGGGAGCCCTGGGAGGACCTTGGTCTTGGTGGACATTTTGCCTGAGCACCTTTACTGAAGGATGAGAAACAGACAGACAGACAGCGAGAGCTGACTCTGAGAGAGGCAGAGGGACAGAGAGAGAGGAAATCAAAGAGACAAAGACTGAAAGACACAGAAATAGGAAAAGACAGAGAGAGAGAGACTAAGAGACAAGGAGACTGAGAAAGCGGCTAGGACTGAAAGAGAGACACATCGAGATGGAGGCAGAGAGGGACGAGAGAGAATAGGCAGGGACTAGAGATTCAGAGACAGAAACAAGCTGAGAGGCAGGGAGAGATAGAAACAGAAACACATGGTGAGACAGAGAGACACAGACAGGAGAGAGAGACGTAAACATGAAGACAGACACAGGGCGAGGCATACAGAGAGAGAGAAAGAGGCTGACTTATGCAGACGGAGAGCTAAAGACAGACAGACGAGGCACAGTCAGAGGGAGAGGGAGAGAAAACAAAGAGTTTAGGGGGAGATGAGGGTAAAGAGAAAAGCCAGACTTAGGGGTGGACAGGACGAAGCCATGGCCGGGCTGGGGACGTGTGCAGTTTGCACTGGGGAGTCTTCACACTCAAGTAGTTTCTTAGCTCTCAGTAGACAGCTGAGGGTCATGTTTTGACGACACGTTTCAAAAAGTGGGCCAGGCAGACTTACAGGGACAGCTGTGCTTCAGCTGTGGTTTATAGCAGCCAGAACTTTAATCCGTGGGCCAGGCCTGCAGGTAAGGCTGAGGGGCTCAGGAAGCTCTCCCCACAGCTCCCCCAGGAGCACGACAAGGACCCTCTGCCTCCTGTGCCCAGGGCTGACCCAGCTGAGGGAGAGGAGCGTCCGAGTGCAGAGTGCACACTCAGGAGCCTGCAGGAGACCTGGGGCCTGCACCCCGCAACCTGGGCCGTATCAGCCACGTGTGTGTAGGACCCTGCTGTCATCTCAGGAATGTGGGGGGGCAGCCAGCCCAATTTCCTAAGCAACGCCCCCATCCCTACCACTCACATGCCCTCATACGCACGTACACTTTCCAGTCTGCTGGGGAAATGGCTCCTTTTAAGCAGAGAAGACTTAATTACTGGAGCCACTTGTAGAATCTCCATGCTTACCAACACAGTGGGGCAAAGTCAGGTGGAAAATGCTTCACCCAGGAAATTCTATCTGGTTTCATCATGGTACCTCCAGAGACCCCAAATGCAGGGGCTCTGAGCAAGGGACTCAACCTCAAACACCTAAGATGCTATTGGCACTTTGGGGCCCTGATCCTGCAGCCTCTACTTCGCTCCTGCCTCCTCCTGCCTCCCTGGCTGGTTCTGTGTTCCCCTAACTCCTGCCTGTCTCCCCACCATGCTCCAATGACTGCTGAGGCTGCTCTTCCTCCACCCTTGCTCCCCTGCCCTCCCAGGGTGTGCCCACTCCTACCTCTCAGACTTTTCAGGAGCATGTCTTTGTCCCTGGGACCTTACTGTGGACAGCCAGCTCTCTTGCTGACCAGACCTAGACCCCAAGGGGGCATCAGGCACTGCCAGCTCCTGTTGGAAAGGAAGGTGACACTGAAAACATGCTGCCTCTTTGACCCTGGGACCTCAAAGTAGACATTGCAATGTAAACAAAGCCATCAGATAAATCAAAGCACATCTATGGATTAGGAAACTGGGAGCAGGTAAACTTGCAAGATAATTGCCTTCCTGTGCCTGTCCTCACTGCCCACATGAGTCAACTGGGGTCTGAAGCAGCTCAGTATGGTCAGTTCACTTAGGTGTGAGCCCTGTGTGGGACCAGGGTATAGTGTTACAGCTGGATCAAACTGTGGGGACCATCAGAGAGCTGGCACTGCATGTAGCTTTGTCAGCAGTCTGGCATGGAGCCCTCACCAATGCTAACAGACTTACTTTCTGTTTGCATAGTACATTAGTATGCAAATCACCTTCCTGCTAATCACTGTATTGCATTCTCCCCATGACCCTTAGGAGGTGGGCAGTCCCATTGTCCCCCCACAGATAAAGAAAATGGGGATTGGAGAGGTGGGTAGCTTCTTCCAGGTCATAGGGTGAATAGTGCTAGAGCCATGACCCCAACCTAGATCTTCTGGATTCAAAAACAGGGGTGCTTTCCACTCTATTCTTCTGCTTTTACAGGTGAGACACTGTCCAGTTCCTGCTAGAATCCTGTCTCCTATCCTTTACTTTCCTCTGAATAGGAAAAGCCAAAGCAGCAGGAAAGATCTTGCCTGTTGTGCCTCAGGAGGTTGGACAGTCCTAGAACCACATAGAAAACTTCTAGCTTGAGGGTTTCCCTTGTAGCTGTTGTACCTCACAGTCTTTCCCCGGATACATTCAGGCCCCCTGCCCTGCACACAGGCCAGAAAAAGGTGTGCTATGGTCTGAATGTTTATGTCCCCCCAAAATTCATATGTAGAAACCTAATCACCAAGGTGATGGTGTTAGAAGGTGGGGCTTTGGGAGATGATTAGGTCATGAGGGTGGAGCTTTTATAAAAGACTCCAGAGAGCTAACCATCCCTTTTCACCACGTGAGGTGACAGTGAGAAGACATCCATCCATCTATGAAGGAAGCAGGTAGTCATCAGACATCGAATCTGCCAACACCTTGATTAATCTTGGACTTCCCAGCCTCCAGAACTGTGAGAAGTAAGTTTCTGCTGTTTATAAACCACTCAGTTTAGTGCATTTTGTTACAGCAGCCCAGACAGACTAAGACAAGGTGCAAACACTCAACCATTGAATGGCATTGGCCACAGGCTGCAGGGTGGCACAGGGACCAGTGGACGAGGGGCATGTGTTGTGCCCTGTTGCCGGTCATCGCTGATCTACAGCAAAGCTACTGCTCTGAGGTATGTGTCTTAGATACAGCCCTTTGATGCAATTTCATTAATACCAGTTAGTGTTTTCAGTTGATTATCTGAGACTTTCTAATGATAATTTTCTCTCCTTTCCAATAACTGTACTTCTTATTTCTACTGTATTGTACTAACCAGATTTTCCCAATATTAAAGAATAGTAGTAATTAAAGAGTTCTTTGTTCTTGGTTTTATTTTTTATTTTATTATTTTACACATTTTTATTTTATTTTTTTATTTCAAAATATTAAGGAGCACAAATGTTTTTGTTACATGGTTACACTGTATAATGCTGAAGTCAGGGCTTTTAGTGTGTCTGTCACCGGAATAGTGTTCATTGTGTCCAGTAGGTAAGTTTTGATCCCTCACCCTCCTCCCAACCTTCCCCCTTCTTGGTTTCCAATGTCTTTCACATCTCTTTGTGTTCCTGATTTTAATGAGATTGGGTCTAATGTCTAACTGGACTATTATAGCTTCTGAGATGAGATGAGATTGGGCACATTCAGGGTGGCATGGCCATGGGTATGTGGAATGTTTTATAGTTAAGTGTTATGTTTGTTCCTGTCATGATTGCATTTGATTGTGTTAAGAAAGAATCGTTCTATTTCTAGTTCAAATTTTCCTTAACAAACCAAGAATGAGTGTTTTCTGCTAAAGATTTAGCAGCTGCAAAATGCCTTGAGTCAAGGGAATGGATCAAAAGGATTCCTATTAGAGTGGTGTCGTGTAAGGGTGTTGGTACAAACTTATAGTTCTGGCAGCCTTTGGCTGGGAGACATGGGGTAGACTTGGCTCTGCTCTTTGTTACCTGAGAGACCTTGGGAAGTCACTTAACCTCTCTGAGCCTTAATCACCTCATCCATAAAAGCAGATAACAATGGCCTCTACTTATCAGTCTTGAGGGTGAAATGAGGTGCTGTATGTGAAGTACTGAGCCAGCCAGTCTCCAAGATGGTCCCCAACAATCTGCCTCCTGATATTTACACCCTCATGCAAGCTCCTCCTATATGATATTGGATTGGTCTGCGTGACCAATAGAATCCAGCAAATGGGATGATATGTCGCTTCTAAGGCTAGGTCATAAAAAGGCATCAAGGCTTCCTGCTTAATTACTCTTTTCCTCAGGCCACTTGTTCGTGGGGAAGACAACTGCCAGGTTGTGAGCAGCCACATGCAGAGGTTCATGTGGTGAGGAACTGAGGCCTCCTGCCAACAGCCACGGGTGAGCCATTTTAGAAGTGGGTCCTCCAGCCCTCGTCAAGCCTTCAGAAGACTGCAGCCCCAGATGGCATCTTGGCTGCAACCTCAGAGACCCTGAGCTGGAACCGCCAGCCAAGTCACTCCTTGATTCCTGACCCTCAGAAACTACATGACATTATACATGTTTATTATTTTAAGCTGTTAAGTTTGGGGGTATTTTGTTGCACAGCAATACATAGCTAATATGAGTACCTAGCATATGATAAGTGCTCAATCAAGATTATCTATTTTATCAGTATTAATATTAATTAATATAAAAATTACTAAAAAATAATCCAGTTGACCCTAAAATTAAAAACCAATTTAAAAGTTTATTCAAACCTTTGTTCTTTAAAATATATTTTTTATGATTCAGGCTTTAGGTTCTAACCACGTCAGGGTTTCTATTAAGCACACATGGCCTCAGTTATACAAAAAGAGTTATATGAAAATGAAATGCAAATTAGCTCATATTTTAGGGAAAATAATTTTTCTGAGAAAGTCCCTGTGTTGGTGTCCTCACACATGAATAGAGGAGGCTAGAATAGATCTGCTCTTCCAATATGATAGCTACTGGCCATATGTGGCTATTTACATTTGTACTTAATTAAATTTAAATATTATAAAATGTGATATTCAGTTTCCTAGTTGTGCTAGGCACATTTCAAGTGTTCAATAGCCACATGGGGCTAGTAGCCGCAGTATTACCACACAGAGAGAGCATTTTCATCATCATGGAAAGTTCCATTGGGTAGTGCTGGTCTAGATGTCTCGTGAGGATGGAACATGTGGCTTGTGTGGAGCACCTGGCAGAGTGTCTGGAGCTAGAATTAGGTTCTTTTTCCTTCTGCCTCCTCACAGCTCTGAGACAGGTGCAGCCGGGCCCTTGTCCCAATATAAACAGCCCAGAGATGCAGCAACCGGTCTCAGGGAGAACCTTCCCACCCTCACTTGCTCACCGTCACCTCAGATTTCTACATTTCTATTGCAGTTGTCTTAGCAAAGATTGAGTCTTATATTGCCAATAACCAGTTGTACAATTCCAACTAGTTGTCCAGATGGCATCTCAAAAATTCAGAAAACCAAACTTAAACTCATTATCTGCCACAGTCGGCACCTGTACTTCACCCACGGGATGTCCACCCTCTCTTGGAGGCCTGCTCCATGACTCCTCTCTCCCCTGTCCACCTGTGACCTCTACTCCAGGTCAAGTTCTCTTTATTCACCCTTCAAACCCCTTTTCATTCCTGTTCCCCCCTCTCCACCTCTGCTGCCAGCACTCTGTTACAGGTCCAAAGACGAGTCTGGAAAAGATTGGTCATGTGGAGGAGGAAATAGGGCGTCTGTAAGGAAGCCAGACACAGGAGAGTGACTCGGGGAGCCAGTAGGTCTTTTGTGATGACAAGTCATCTGAGCAGCTGCCAGCGGAAAGCAGGACCCCTAAGAGTCTTCTCATCTCTTCTTGCTGCTCGATGGCTCTCCTGTCACCCCTAGTAAGCAAACTCTACTCTCCTGTCACTCATTTACTCACTTGTCTTTCATTCACTCCTTCATTCACTCAGGTAACACTTCCTGAGCCTCTACTCTGCCTAGGGCCCTGAGTTGAACTCTGTTGTACAGGATCCAGAGATAAATAAGAGGTGTACTCTGCCTCAGAAAGCTAACAATCTATTTGGAAAAGGTAGGTGGGTAGTTGGAAGGGACTCCAGAGAGGGAGGTCTCATTTTATTCTGCCTCTGTCTTGCCTCCTCACAAGGGACTCAGTGAACTCAGCAGAGACACCCATTGCCACAGCAAGGACCTGAAGGAACAAAGATAATGTCTAGAGGCTAAAGTGTAGCGGGGCAGTGCACAACCCATGCAACTGTTCATGGAGGCTCTGGTGCGGATCCAGCAAAGTATTTATCATGAGCTGCCTAGAGGGGCAGGATCAAAGTGGTGGGAGCCTTTGAGGAGTGAAGTCAGGAGCCAATGCTGGAGGGGCATCAGGTCCAAGTGACTGTTGCCAATCTGTAATCAGAAAACCAGTAAAGAATGGCGTATTACGTGAGCAACAGGCAAACATTTAGGTGTGTGTATCGGGGGGCTACTTCTATGGGGTCTGACCTCCTGGTGCAGACAGATGAGTGAGGGTAAAAACAAATAGCTTGGCAGGGCATGGTGGCTCACGCCTGTAATCCTAGCACTCTGGGAGCCTGAGGCAGGAGGATTGCTTGAGGCCAGGAGTTTGAGACCAGCCTGAGCAAGAGTGAGACCCCCTCTCTACAAAAAAAAAAAAAAAGAAAGAAAGAAAAATTAGCCAGGCATGGTGGCGTGCACCTGTAGTCCCAGCTAGTCAAGGGGCTGAGGCAGGAGGATTGCTTGAGCTCAGGAGTTCCATGTTGCAGTGAGCTATGATGATGCCACTGCACTCTAGCCTGGGCAATTCTGTCCTCACTCCAAAAAAAAAAAAAAGTAAAAGAAAAAAAGAATAGCTTTTTGTGGAGGGGTCATTTTTTTTCTTTTCCTCTTAGCTACAGATCTGTAAGGCAACAGGGGACTGAACCAGAACTAACAATGGAAGTTACAGGAATCCAGTTGCAACTGGCCAAAAAAGAGGACATTGCTAACATAGCCAGAGCCCCCTCACGATGGAAGGGGCTGTCTGGGGCCAGTGTGCTCTGTCATTTAAAGTTCTCAGACAGAGGCTGGGTGGCTCCTGTGTTTGGATTCTTCTTTGTCTTTGATATATTTTAGCCAGGATTTCCCTCTGCCCTTTCTCAGATCTCCAGCCTAATGAATCATAAACAAGCTGGGGGTGCAGGCTAGAGAGCTGGGTGGCCGAGGGTCATCTTCATGCTGGCACCTGGCGCAGGGAGTCAGGCTGGAAGTGCTTCCCGTGTCCCATGGTAGGAGGTGGGGGGAGGGTAAGGCTGGAAAGCGTTATCTGGAGAAACTGGCCACATCCCTGTCAGGGCCACAAATCCATCAAATGCCTTTGCATGGATTAGAAAAAGCACGCTCCCATACCCATGTGGACACAGCTCATTTTGACTTGATGGGAGGAGGAGGTCTGGATTTCAGCTCCTCCTTGCTCCCTCTTGTGCAGTGGATAACCTACACAACTGTACTCAGTGGCCCTGCCCCCATTCTCCTGTCCCCTCCAAGCTGTGTTCCTTTGTGGGTTATGGGCTCAGGACTGGACATAGAAGAGAACTGGATCTATTCATCAGAATGAATGGGAGGCTCAAGGAATTGTTCCACCTCAGAAATCAGCCATCTAGAAGACAAAGAGCCGCACTAATGTCTCGGCTCTTCTGGGCTTTCCCCAGAGCTGCAGACCACAGGGGAGCTGAGGATGGAGGGAGACCTTCCAGGAAATATCCCCAGATGCCTTCTTCTCTCATTAGTCCATTAAATGCACTTACTCCTTTAGTTGCACTTAAATACTTATGTGTTAAATAGTTTTTGATTTATGTATAATATATGCCTTCAATATCTGTCCATAATTTCATTCTCTGTCTTGAATTCCAAGCTCCTAGAAAGTGCAGACTCTGCATTACATGAGTAATTTTGCTCTGTGAATGCCTGGCACATTGCCACCTGGTGCTTTTAGAGTTCAAATTCCTCACCCTGGCATTCCATACCTTCCATCATCCGGCCCCCTAACCTACTCTCCTTTCCACCCCTCATTGTTCAGCTTCAACATCCTAGGTAACAGCCAAGCTGGCCTACATTCCTTGGTCATCCCGTCTCCATGGCTGCCTCAAGCTGTTTCTTTCATCTGCATATCCCTTTCCCCTTTCTCCTATGCCTGAGTATCTAAATCCAACCCGTCTTTGGAGGGTCAACTTTAATATTCTTCCCTGCGATATCTTTCCTGATTCCTTGTGCAGAAGTGATCTTGTATCTTTGCTCTCCCACAATACTTCAACTGTTTATGGATCTAATTACATTTTACCTGTATCATTGCTCTCCGAGCAAATGACAGCTGCCCTCGCTTTGAGAGCAGAATCTTCTGTGTCTCATCCATCTTTCCCCCTGCAGGACTCACCCCAGGGCTGGGCACCTGGTATTTAGCTCTGTGACCTGGACAAGTCCCATGCCTGCTCTGTCTCTGTTTGCTCATCAGGAAGTGAGGGGTTGGATGAAATGATCTCTGATGCCCATGGTGGCTCTGAGGCCTCTGGTCTACAGTTTGCTAAACGAAGACAAGGTTAAAAAGAAGGCAGCCCCCACCAGAAGAAGGAGCATTTTGGGGACTTGTTATTTATAGAAGCCTTGAATTCTTGGATTGCCAAGAAGCTGGAAATTCAAACCAGTTAATCCTATGCACCAGATTTTTCTCTTCTCGTGAATGGGAATGGCATTAAGTGACTCATAGTAGTTGGCACAAAGACACATCTCTGTTCTCCAGAGTTGGCACTGAGGGCCTCTCCTGCAGTTTCCCTTCCTCCCCTCAAGATGCAAAGGCATGTCCACAACACCCTCCTTGTGGTGGCTGGGGGTGCCCTACTTGCTGAAATCCAGGCCCTTTCTGTGGGAGGGTAGGACTGCACACACGGTGTAGTCTCCGCGTCAAAGGAGCTGCCTATATAACACTGGAGACCCTAAACCAACACCTATTTTTGGCAATAATTATCAAGCACTTGTAAAAGCCTGGCTATGCTGGCAAATCCTTTAAAAATAGGCCTTTATTATCTCCTCAGATTCCTGGCGGTGACTCAGCACACCGTACAGTAGCTGTGATTCACGGCGTGTGTAGGCACCGGGGGGCTATGGACGGGCCCTGGCGGCCGTTCAGCCCTCCCTCCCAGCACACAGAGGGTTGCGGCCGAGGAGAGGAGGTATGCACACCCCACACCCTCAGTCTTCCAGAATGCCACTGTCACCACCACAGCCACGGGCTTCTCTGCCTTGTAGACCTGAACAACCATGGAAGCCGAGGGCATTTGGTGGGAGAGTCCAGAGCTGGGGGGCTGGTAGGGAGCGGGCATGCTGGGCTTCTGCTGGCCCAGTGTGGGGGCAGATGCTGACCTCAGGGCTGGGAGAATGAGGAGAAGGGCCCAGAGAAGGGTAGCAGGAGGAGACGGGGAATGCCCAGCCGATAGAAGCCCAGCCAAGAGGCTTGGGCTTCAGGCCCAGCTGGGCTGCTGACTCACTGTGGGCTCTTAATCTCCTGGGAGGGCAGGCCCAGCTCCTGGAAGCCTGAAGGGCTTAGTGGTATTTGTGCAGCTACAGAAGTGGGGCCTGTGGGCTGGCACGAAGCTCTGCCCGACCATGGACAGGAGGGCAGGAGAACAGAGCGGGGTGGGAGAGAGAAGGGCAGAATGAGCCCTTTGGAGAGGCAGAAGGAGCTCACGCTAACCTGCAAGGGGTGGGGGTGTTTGCAGAGGTATTGACAGAGAGATAGCGGGGGGCGGGGGGGAGGCAGCTAAACCAACACCTGGGTGTGATCAGTCCAGACTGTACACCTGGCTTTAGGCAGAGGTGGGTTATGCATTTTTCAGTTTTCATAACTAGGTCAAGACTTCGATTTTCTCTATAAAATATACAAGACCTTGTCAGAGGCTTAAGAGCCTAATAAGTTGATTACATAAACAGAAACTCAAGATCCACTTTAGAACTCTTCTCTCTCACTTTCCGCCCGCCCCCCACCCCACCCCTGTCCTCTGAGAGCCCCCATTAGTCACTTAATTCTCTCCTCTGCCTCATTATACAAACATAAGATGGGAATAAAGACGTCTCCCTTCTACCTGCCTCTCTAAATGCCGAGAGAATAATGAGTAGAGCCCAAGAAAGTGGCTTGTGTGTTCCAAGGCTCTGTGTAAAATTCTGAATCCTGGCACAAATGTGTACAGTGGAGATAATGTTTGAAATATTTTCAGAAGTGTTTCTATATCCTATAAATCTTGTTGCTCTGGGGCGTCCCATTCACCGTAGCAGGGAGTTTCAATGCTTCCGGGGAAGGGCACAAATCTATCATTGCTGAGGTTTCACTGTCAAATTAGATTTTTGTGAGTCCCCAAAGTGACAATAAGCTCAAAAGCCAAGTGAGCCAAGTGCTAAGGAGAGAGGATTTTCTGAAGGCCTGAAGGATCAGATCACAGAGTTTTACATATGGGAGGTCCCTTCAGGGCAGGAAGAGGGATCGGGGACTTGGGTGGGGGGAGACCATCTCTTTTATTTCCAAAGATCATGGAAAAGCGTGGTGGTGGTGGGGGGGGGACTGACAGTCAGATAGGCATGCGTATTTCTCTCCCACCTCGGGTCCCAGTCTGGGGGGAGACGTGTTCATTAAGCTGAGCGGGCTTTGTTCTCTTTTAGGGGTCTGCAAGGACCGCCTCACAGGTTCCCTGCACTTGGGGGTGTCTGTGGCCACATCCCAGCAAGTGCAGTACAGCATGGAAAGTCTCTCTATGCTTCTAGAGGCTGGTAAGAAACTCAGCTGAAAGTCTGGCTGGGAGCGTGGGGGTGGGGCAGGGGCTGTGCCTGGTACCGTGGCCAAGAGCAGACTACCTGGGTAAGCCTGCATGGAAGTCCAGCCAGACCGCGGGGCCTTGGGGGGGCCAGAGAAAATCCTGGAGCGGCCAAGTCAGCACAGAGACAACAGAGCCCTGGCCGAATTGCAGCAGACATCAGCAGAACACCCTCCCCTTACCTGTGGCCCACTGTGAGCCCTCAGACAGCAGCTCTTAACCGTGGCTGCACAACAGACTCAGCTGGGCATGGGGCTCAGATGCCCAGGTCTGCATACAAAGTTTGGATTTAACTGCTCTGGAGTTGGTATCTTTTAACAAAGCCCCAGAGGGGCTTATGAACCAGGGAAGTGAACTGCTTCTTTCAAGGATAAAAATATCTTCCCCACCAGGGCAAGGACAAGGGCGAAGCCAGTGAGGCACTGAGGGTGCGAAATTCACGGAGGCTCCCTCTCTGTCAAGGTCACGCCAGCGTGCGTTGGGCGCCTGAGAGTGCCTCCTTGCCTGCTGACCCCAGGTGCCCGCTTGCCTCACCTAGTCCTGGCCCTGCTCCACTGTCCTCTCCAGGCGGGTCCCTTCCCTGTGCCCAATTTGAAAAGGCCACCCAGGCTGTGAGTCCCTCTCGCTAGGAAGGCACGGAAGAGTGCAGATGCAAGTGTCATGGGGCCGAGAGACCAGCTGAGGAATGGGCTTGGGAAATGAGTAGGCAGAAAACCAACAAAATGAGCAGATCAAATTATTACCTTAAGTGCTTTGCTGGTTTCTGGGATGAGAATGACATGACATGACTGTTGGCTGCCGAATACAGCTTAGTCATTTCTACCGGCTCTCTGAAGCCAGGACATTTTGGTTGAACCGACTGTGGGGGAGGGTGGACTAGGTCCAGGGTACTTCAGAAAGGAATTCGAGTTCCACAGACCAATGTGTGTTCCTGTTCTGTCTCAGTCTCAAAGAAAGTGCGCGCCTGCCTCCCAATAGTGTGTGGGCGCCCCGCGGCCTGCACAGCTCCTCGTTGCTCATCGTTTTTCTCACCCAGAAATCATTCTCAGTGGTGGTGAATCAGAACCGGCACCACGGAAGGCAGATTTTTGAGGAGCATTTGGAACCAATTAGTTTGCTAGTGTGAGCTCAGGGCTCCAGTGAATGGCCCAGTACTGTGCAACAGCTCAGGGCTTTGCACGCTAGAACAAACGCGTACTTTGTAAATAAGAAGTGATCTTTGTTTCCCTCGGCCCCCGGCGTCCCCCCGGCCCCTGCCTCATCCTGGCCCTAGCATGGATCCTGGGTCTTCCAGAAGGAAACCTGACCTGGCCTTGCCAGTGGGACTGGACTCCCTAAGCCTCGACAGAGCTGGGATGGGGGTGTCATTCTTTGTTTTACCCCAAAGTCCTTCTTACAGGGGTAGGGACCAGGGCCCTGGCCTTTAGAGGCAGAGCTGTGTTCTGAACCGTGTCAGAGCACCTTTTAAAGTCTGGTTCTGTTCCTATCATCTTTTTTTCCCCTTATCTTTGACAAGCGGGGGTGGAGGGAAGAGGTCAAAGTCAGCAGAGGAAGGTAGGCACGGGACTAGCCTTCGGTCACACCACTGACTCCCAGTCGCTGCTCAGGGCCCTGTCGGCAGCCTCTGGTCTTAGGTCACAAACCTCCAAATCCTGAATCAATTTCCTTTAGAATAATAATTTGAGGTCTGACTCCTTTCAGATCTGATGTCTTGGTCAGATCTACTGGTAGAGGGGTCTGTATGCTCTCCACAATCTGGAGGTGGTTAACATGGGAGCAGCTGTGAGGCTTGAGCTAGGCCACTTAAGCTTAAGGAGTTCTTCCTCTCTCTGTGATTTCTGCTGAGAGAAGCAGCATCAATGACCCATAAAACTCGAGAGATTTTTCCCTTACCCATTTGCTGGGATCTATTAATCTCATACCATAGCCAGCAGCTAACCCATCTGCAAGACACCTGGTCTTGATTTAATTAATGTGTAAAGCAAAAGAACATCAGGCAGGTAAAAATCTGTAATTAACAATAGTCTTGCAAGATTTTCTTTGTTGGGTTCTCTCTCCTCCCCTTTCCAGGCAGTGGGAGGGGATGAGAAGGAGGCGAAGGCAAATACAGTTTAATTCCTTCTTGAGTAATTGCTCCGGAAGGCCATCTAAAAAAATTGCTGGCTGTTTAACTCAGCAATTTGAACTTGCATTTAGGAACATCATCAAATTGTAAATGCTTTGATCTTTTTTATGCTTCTGAAATAAGGAAAACGAAATACACCCAATTCCTATGCTATGTTGTCATAAGAATTAGAAACTCTTGGCGCGTGGGCATGGGTAAGAGGTTTGAGAGGGGCTGGCTTTGTTGAAGGAGGAAACAGCTGGATGCCTTGGAGTGAGTATCAGAAGAGGAGCCAGACCAGGAGGCTGGAGCTCCGGTCCCTGTTCCCCAGCTGCTCATGAGATGACACTGGGCAGAACAAGCCCCTTCTTGGCCTCCATTTTTTAGTGTGTGAGATAAGGGGGTGGGGCCAGATGATTTCTGAATTTCTTAGTCCTCCCACCCCAACCCTCTAAGCTCTGCCATTCTTTGCTTCTAGGAAACACATTCCTCCTTACACCACAAAGCCAGAGGTGAGGCAGGTTAGGCGGGGGCAAAGGTAACTAGGTACAGGAACTTGTTCTGCAGACTTGATTATCAACACGTTCAAGGAAAAGATGAACAACTGTGGATCATGAGATTCCTTTGAATGGAGGTACACCTTGGCTAGGGAGTAGGGCCTGGAGCCACAGAGGAGAGCAAAATTAACTGGCCTCTGGGGGGTTGTTGAGCACCTGTGACCTCAGCCTTAATCAGCAGAACATGTTCTCCAGCAGCTCTAGAAAATGACGAGAGTTTTAGGCAATCACCCAAATTATAGCAATGCTATTGGCTTCCATGCTATTGCACACTCTTCTTCTGTGGGGGTAGAAGAGCTGAACCAGAGCAAAAGGAGCAGCGATCTGTTCATTCATTTCTTTACTCATGCATTTGTTCAGCAGATGCTAAGCACCTACTATACACAGATCCTAGGGAGGCAAAGGAACTGGATGAAGCATGGCCCAGAGGCTGTCAATGGTTCTCTGAACTTCCAAGTTCACTTTTTTGACGCTTTTGGGTTATATACTAGATCTGTAACAAGAGAACATCATTCACAAGGAAACTTACTGAGCAAACTCTTAATAAGCCTGGATGGTCACAGGTCCTTAACTAAGAATGCCTACTTCTGTCTGTAGAGTCCCTATTTTTACTTCAAGGCCAAATTCAATGCCGCCTCCCCTAGGAAGCCTCTCCTAATATCCTTCGGCAGACATGATTTCTCTGTCTTCTGCTCATCCATAGCATTTGGTTGGTCTCACCCAATTGGTTATCCTATACCCAGCTTGTACTATTTTTGGTTCTATCTGTGTCTTTTTCTCCTTTAGACTGGTCTTCCTCAAGGGAAGGGACTACTGAGGCACAGGGAGGATGACACTTTGTTGAAGTGGTTGGTGTCCTGGTTGTGAGAATGCATTATAATTTCTCAGATTTTACCATGGGGGGAAACTGGGTAAAGGGTACAAAGGATCCCTCTGTATTATTTCTTGTAACTGTATATGCATCTATAATTATCTCAAAATGAAAAGTTTAATTAAAAAACAAAACACATGGAATCATATAAAACCTCAAAGTTGAAAGCAACTCAAGAGGTCACCTAGTCCTGTCTTTACCCAGCGTGAATTTCTGTGACAGCATCCCACACACACATTCACCCAGCCTCTTTTTCCAACCCTGGCAATGGAGAATTCACTATCTCATGAGAGAGAGCATTCCATTTTCAGACATTGCCATTCTGAAACAAGGTGAGCCAGGCTGTGACTTCCTCCTAGGGGCCACACGAACAAGTTGTGCCCTTATCCCCATGACAACCTTTGGAGTATGTGAAGATGGTTTTCCTAACCCCCAGGTCTTCTCCGGGCTGTAGGATTTCAGTTCTCTGAATTTATCTCCACAGTTTTGAATTCTTGCATCATCCTGGTGTCTTTTCTCTGAATGTGCTTCATAGGTTACTCTGATCTGAAACAGAACTAACAGTCTCCTTTGTCTCACACATTCTACTGGCTTGAATGCAGCTAAAGAGCACATTAGCATGCTGATGCTCCCTCCATACCATTGACTCATATCAAATGTGGAGTCCACAAAAACCTTTCAATCTTTTTGTTGTACTAACTGCTCTCAAGCTCTCCATCATTGGTGATTATTGTTTTGTTTTGTTTTGTTTTTTGACTCAAATGTGGGACTTTATATTTCTCTGTGCCTGGCTGCAGTGCTAAATGTTCATCAACTGAAAACATGAAGGAGGTCTGAGTCTGTGTGCACGTTGCCGTGGGCTGGACTGCACCCTTAGCCGTGTGCCCAGAGACGCATGAGTACTTCCAGTGCTGGCAACCCTGGCGTATTGCTCATTGTTGTTGAATAGCAGGATTGGTTTATTTTTATAACTATTTACTGCAGAACAGCTTAGCAGAACCTCCTGGGTTTCACAACTCTTCCGGCTCTGTTACATACACGGAATGATGCCAGCCTGGCTCCCATCCTCTCTCCCCATCCCCATGGAGATGCCTACTGGGAACCAGAGCATCAGGTTAAGGCTTAGTGTTAAGCATCTCGGCCCAGTGCTCATGGAGACAGGAAGGGTGTCTCTGTGGGACCTTAGAGGGCAGAGCCATCTCACCCTCAAATAACTGAGAACAGAAGGCAAGGCTCTCAGTTTCTTTAGAGCACAGTGGGAAATAGCACCTGCTTATGTAAAATCAGCAAGGCTCAACAATTCTAAACTCAGGCTACAGCCCAATCCCCAAGCTTCATCTTCCCCTGTGTTCTCTTCCTTTGTTTGTCTTTCCTACACAGCTTTGTCTTGGCCCATGAGAGGCCAGGGGAGGCATATCCTCATTTCTCCCTCCATTTAAACACTTTCAGGGGCTCTTGTTATCCTGGATTCCATTCCTGATGCTCTCTTAACACAATTGACATGTCTTCTTGGTGTGCCTTCCTCTTCATCTGTTGTCAAAATCCCACCTGTCCTTCAGGGCTTGGTTCAAATGCGTGCCTACATGAAGCCTCCCTCAGTTCTTCCAAGGAGTATAACCTTTCTCTGCTCTGTCCAGGCAGAGCCTGTCATTTACAACCCCCACCATCCTGGCGGGTTCACAGAGGGGCTGTTGCACTTGGTGTCTGAACTTGCCTTACGTGGACCCTATTTTGCCTCGTTTCCATCTAGTCTATGTCTGTGGCAGAGACTGGTGTCTCCAACACCCATTCTTCCCTTTTTCCACAGCAGTGGAAATTTTAGCAGACCACATCGTTGCCCAGAGTAAAGACTGTAATCCCTAGCCTCCCTCGTAGCTGGATGTGGCCAGTGACCAAGTTCTGGCTGATGGGATGGGAGTGGAGATGGTGACTGTGATTTCTTTGCCTTTAAAGGAAGGAGCCCACCCTCCCGCAGCTCCTTGCCCCCTTATGTTGATTGGAATGTGGATGTGGTGGCGAGCTGTGTTGAACAATGCAAATGAGGACAACAATCTAGAGATTTTGGAGTAAGAAGAGAAAGCCTGAGCCTCCCGTGACTTCATCGAGCAGGGCCATTTCACCAGCTCAGGTTTTACTTGAGAAACACACTTCTACCTTTTTAAAAACACAGTTATTCTGGGTGTCTGTCCCAGGTAGCTGAACCTGCATCCTAACTAATATAGTGCCCACTCCTCTTAATGCTTGGGTTTCTGGTTTGCTTCTCTCTTTCCCTGCTTCTCTAACTTTCAGCCCACTGTTTCATCTCCCAGATCCTTAGCTTGGCCCTCCCCTCTTGGCCTCACCTGACCTCTTGAGGTAGCATTGGATCCTGGGATGTTGGTGGTCAGGCTGGCATTTCCAGATTCTATTTTTTGTCTGGCTCCAACCTCTGCTACTTGGGTGTTAGACACCAAGCACCTAGTACCTCCTGAGCCCTTGTCTTGTCCACTTGGTCTCCCAGGAACTTGTTCATAGTGGGCCCTTAATCAATGTGTGTAGATGTGCATCTTGGGATTCCTGGTGTGCCACAGTGAGTCCTGAATGGTGCCCAATGCTATGGGCTTGTTACTAGCTTTTTCCAGTTATGGAAGCCTACCCAGCTGGAAAAGGCAATTGGATCAATCAGTCAACTTGCTGGATGTCACCCAACTGGGCTCTTCCAAGAAGTTTTCCTCCCCACCCCCACAAAAAAAGGGGGTTATGGCATTCAGCCCTACTCAATCCCCTGGCATTTCAGCCTCCCTGAGATGCTCTATGCCCACCTACTTACTGTTGACCTTCAAGTGTTGAGCAACACACCCAGAACAGGCTAAATCTGTCTTAGTCACTGATCTGAGAAGAAAGAATTGGTCTGTACTGTACCTCCTGTAACACCTAAAAATAACTTCTGTGGAGCTGAGTGGGAAAATTGACTGGGAAATACAATAGAACCCTTAACTAAGTAGCTAGTAGAGCACAGGGACACCCTCTGCACCAGGCTCTCTAGGGCAAGGAGAGTTAGAAGACTTGTACCTGTGTACTGGAGGGCATGGTTTTACCCCCAGCAGTGGAATCAAATCTGGGGGAAAGGAGGCATGTTTCAGAGGGCTTTACCACTCCCTCTTCCAGTGACTGGTGTGGAGAAGATACCATGGGGATTTGGAAGCCATTGGACGTAGAGGACAGAGCACCGATAGAAATGAGAAAACCATGTCCCAAGTGCCAGCCCTGCCACCACCTGCTTCCCGGGTAACCCTGAACAAGTCCCTGAAGTTTTCTGGACTAATTTTCCTTCTCTTCCTAATGGGAAGAGTGAACGGCATGTTCTCCAAGTTCCTTCCAGTCACAACATTCTGGGAGTCTGATGCTTTCTCCTGGTCATCTGCTTCATGATTTCCTTCAGCAACTCCCTGCCTTCACCCCAGCCTTGCCACCCACACTTTCTGATGCCTTTCCTCACTCCTCCCTGCCGTCTGCTCCTCCTGTCACTGAACCAGAGAATCAAGCGCACTCAGAGTTTCCCATAAACACAGGCCATGAACAGCAAACAGAGAGGGACGAGGGGGCAGAGGCAGCATGGAGCCAGGGTGCTGCGAGGCTGGCTCCTTGGACACCTGGGGCGTGTTGTTTGTCCATCGCCTGCTCCGTGCCCAGCTCTGTCCCAGGGGAACAAAGGAAGAGGAAATGGTGGTCCAGACCCCTCTATACATTTTAGTGGTTTCTTTAAAACTCTGAGTTATTTTCTTTTTATTTTTCTGGCCAGTTCCAAAGTCTTGCCACACATCCTCACCACCTCATTCACTCATCAACATGTACCTTCTTAAATTCCTCTTTTTTTCCTACCTGAATGAATAATCATAAGCTATTACTGGCTCCTAAAGGAAAGAGTATCAAAATAGTCAATATTTGGAGTCTGCTTGCTGTCGCCCAGCACACTTCCTCAAATATTATGTACTACTGCAACAGCTTGGCTTTATTTAATCAAATTCCTGTTTGCCCTGTGGCAGATGGCAAAGATAGCCACAATAGTTTGCAGCTTCCCTTGTCAATAGGGGAGCCTCAATCATTCAACTGTGATAAGATCACAGAACATAAAATTTACCATCTTAACCATTTTTAAATGTGCAGTTCTATGGCATTAAGTACATTCTCAGTGTTGCACTACCATCACCACCATCCATCTCCAGAACTTTTTCATCTTGCAAAACTGAAGCTCTGTACACATTAAACACTAACTCTCCATTCCCCCTCCCCTCAGCCCCCAGCAACCACCATTCTAACTGCTGTAGGAATTTGACTACTCAAGGTACCTCATATAAGAGGAATAATACAATATTTGTCCTTTGGTGCCTGGCCTATTTTACTTAGCATAGTGTCTTCAAGGTTCATCTATGTTGTAGCATGTGTTAGAATTTCTTTCTGTTTTAGGGCTGGATGATATTCCATCGTATGGATACAGCACATTTTGTTTATCCATTCATCTGGTGATGGACACTTGGGCTGCTTGCTTCCACCTATTGGCTATTGTCATAATGCTGCTATGAATGTGGATGTACAAATATCTGTTTGAGTCCCTTCTTTCAATTATTTGGGCAATGTACCCAGAACTGGAATTTGTAGATCATATGATAATTCTGTTTAATTTTTTGAGGATTCACCATCCTGTTTTCCACAGTGGCTGTGCCATTTTACATTCCCACCAACAGTGCCAACTTTTTCACATCGTTGACAACACTTACTTTCTGTTAGTTGTGTGTGTGTGTGTGATTTTCTTTTAACAATAGCCATCCTAATGGCTGTGAAGTGCTATCTCATCGTGGTTTTGATTTGTATTTCCCTAATGATTAGCGATGTTGAGCATCTTTTCATGTGCTTATTGGTCATTTGTATATCACCTTTGGAGAAATGGCTCGTCCAGTTCCCCACTCCTTGAATCTGGATTGGCCATTAGAGTTGACCAATGATCCTGGTTTGTCCAGGATTTTCCCAATTTTTGTGCTGAAAGTCTTGCAACTTGGGAAACCCTCAGTCCCAGTCAGATCAGAACAGTCGATCCCCCCAGCTGGCCTTGTGTCTTACCTTGATCAATAGGATGCATTAGAAGTGACAGTGTATAGGTTCCCAGGTAGACTTCAAGGAGCTTTGAAGTTTCCACTCTTGCTTCTCTTGGAAACCTGCTGCCACATGAATAAACTCATGCTAGCCTGCAGGTTGATGAGAGACATGTGGCCCTGTCAGCCTATAACTCTTGCTAACAGTCCACTAGCTGCCAGACATGTGAGTGGGGCCATCCTCAATCATTCAACTGCCAGCCGACTGCCAGCTGACCACAGATGCCCGAGAGCCCAGCAGAGCTCAGCCAAGCTGGCCCAGACCGGATGACCTACCCAGCCAGCCCACAGAATGTGATCTAAATATATAGTGGTTGTTTTAAGCTGCTATGTTTTGGGACAATTTGTTACTCAGTGAAAACTAATTCATACAGCTCCACATAAAAGATGCTAGGGTCACTGTTCCCATGAGACTTTTGCTGTAGACAGGACACTCCTGTCCCCAGTGCCTCATTCAATCATCTTAGCAAGAAGACCTTTACCTGCTCTTTCATTGCAGCCTGGCCACTGGAGCAGCCAAAGGCCACTTACTCTCTCTGCCAAAAGCAGACAAAAGCTTTCTCCTTTCCCAATCCCTTTGTCCTCCCCTCATCATCCACTTGTTATTGTACAAAGAGAGACGTGCTCATTAGATTTAGAGACGGAAGAGGCAGCGAGGGCCCTGTCTGCATACCTCAGCCAGCCACTTTTTCCTACATTTTCTCTTTTTCTCTCACCTCTCCTTTTCTTCTTGATCACAACACACCTAAGAGAATAGCTGACTTGCTTCATATGCTCTCTCTTCAGTTGGCTGAAGCTTCTGTGACAAGACTCCCTGTCATCTTGCTTGGCTCTCGGGCAGGTGTGATGGAGATGAACTGTTTGGGCACTGGAGCCTGATCATCGCAGCCCCCGTATCTGTTCAGAGCTGTTCAGAGTGTCTTGTTTAGGAAACTTGAGATCAAGCAAGACTCTCAGGAGTCTTCTTTTAAAGGAGATCTGCTTCTTGCTGGAACTTTCTGGTTATTAACCCTTTCAAGAATGTTGAACTGGCATTAATTGTCTGATGATGAAGGCCCAAAACATTCAGAATGTTTCTTTTTCTTCTAAGCAACCCTTGATGGGCCCTTGCACCTGCAGGCTACTTACAGTGCTGCCCTGGCCTCCAGGGCTTTGGATGGTGGAGCTGATTCTTAGCCTCAGAGTGATGAGAATTCCATTTCAGGGCTCCTTCCCTAGTCCTGGATCAATAAAGACAGTGGCATAGAAATGTCAGGATTTTAAGGACTTTAGAAATCACCTAGTCCAATACTGCCATTTTACAGATGAGGAAACTGAGAGCCACACTTGCTCAAAGTCTGGAAGTGACCTGCCCAAGGCTACCCAACAAGGTGGTGGCAAAGTCAGGGCTAGGACCAAGGCCCTCTGAACTCTGGTTTGAGCTGTCTCAATTATCCACTCCTGCTGACAAACATTCTCCAGCTATGGGCTTTGGTTGATTTTTGGAAAATGGGTTAGGAGAAGTGAAAGGAAGCTGAAGATTTTCTGCAGACCAGTCTGTGGGATGGCAGAGCAGAGGACAGAGGGCAGAGGGCAGAGGGCACTGCCACCAAGGTGAGAAGCTGCACAGAGGCTCCTCCTGGCTTCTCCTTGAGGTGAGAACATTCACAGGGAAGAAACTCAGGTTAAAAAGGAAAAGGAGCCCAGCCTTTTACCCGAGCCAGCGTATGAACAACTACCAGAAAGAGAACACCTTATCCTCCCCACCTTTTAGTTTTATTTAGTAAACATGTTTCTTATGAACTTATACAACTTTTCCAGAGGAAAAACCCATTGCGTATTAAATGTCTTTATTTCTGTTAATTCCCTTCTGACACTTGTCAAGATTTCATGTTGTATAATAAGTGTGAGTGTACACTTTTCAGTGAGTTTTTTTCTTTAACATTATTTCATATTCAGATTGTTCTGTGTCAACAGTTCTCGTATTTGTCAGTTTTAATTGCAATACTGTATCTCTTATGTGGGTGCATCATAATTTGCTTTCCAATTTGCCTCGGGTTGAATATTTGTATTATTTCTAATTTATTTGCATTAATAACACAAATATGGTTATTTTTATTCCAATAGCTCTTTTTATTCCAATAGCTCTTTTATTCCAATAGCTCTTTTATTCCAATAGCTCTTTTATTCCAATAGCTCTTTTATTCAGGGTGTGCTTCCCTAGATGCAATGATTGAATCATGGTGAGGTTTCAGCTCTTGCTCAGTTCTTGACAGTTTACCATCCAGAAAGATGCAACCAACTTTTAGGGCCTCCAGCTCCATTTAAATGTGCCATTCTGCCCTGCACAGAACAGTGTTATCACTGAGTTTTGTCATTTATATTCATTTCTTCCATGTCAAATTGGGGAAGATGAAACAGTCAGGAGTATAGGCAATGTATCAATGGAGAGGATCTGCCAGATGAAGCCAAGAAACAGAACTGGGCAGAAGCTAAGACAAATGCTCCAAATGGAGCTAAGTGAATGAGGTTCATTGTTAACAGAGACCTGTCCGGGGGATGTGGTGGGCTGGCTTGGGTTGAAAAGTCAGGGTAAGGGTAGACACCAGTTTAACAAATATGTAGTGAAGCCCATGACCTGTTTCTAGCTTTGCATGTCTACCCTTTTTAGCCAGTCTATGCATTCTTGTGTGGATAGTTTGCTATCTGTAGTCCTTTGTTCATTATCTTTGAGTCCTTGTCCTAAGGTCTCTTTTCTCTGCTTTTGCAAGCCAAAAACCAGAGCCCCTGAATCACAAAGGAACATAAGAAACTTTCCACACTAGCTTTTCCTCACCCACAGGTTCCATGGCTCATACAAACAGAGTGGCTCTCAAGTGTCATTCCCAGGAAAACAGCCCTTCCTGGTTGTGTTTGGTCTGCCAAGTTGCCAATAGCTGAACTGAGCTCCTCAAAAACTCCTGGGAGAAAGTAGTGTCCCAGGGAGCAGAAATGATGGACCAGAGAGAGAACCCTGATACCCAGCTCCACAGGCCCGTCTCTGCCTTTGTCCAACTTTCCTCACCCACATGCAACTTTTTTTGGACTGGCTTGGTGCAGGCTAACTTTCAGGGGTCCCCTCAGGGATTGGCAGGCCCAGTTTAGAGCCCACACAAATAAGTCTATTGGCCACATGGTCTGCCCTGAAGCCTGCAGCATGTGAAAAGTTATATTTAATATGCTGGGGAGAAACCAAATATAGGAAAGCCAGTTTGTGGGATACAATTGCTCCTTTCCTAAGAAGTATCTTTGCCTGCAAGTTTGGTGAACCCTCAGCCCTCTAATAGTTGGGCTATGGATTCTCTAGTGTTATAATTAGACATGTGGACAAGCAGAGGTTTTAAGAGGTAGAGGAACATTCTAAGATCCTCACTAGTTCCTAAACAAGGTCTTTGTCATCCTGCTAGATATGGTCAGCATCTGACTGGCACCCGAGCAGACTGTGTGACCCTCAATAAGCCCAGCATGCTGTCCAGGGGCCTGACCGAGGGCTGGACTATAATCCTCTTTTCCTCCTGAAAGCCTGGAATTGATAAAGAAACAGGGTGGGAGTAGAGAATGGATGATTTAATTTTCCAAGGGAACACTGGATTAGTCAACAACTTGGTGCCCCACTGAAATATCTCCTTTTGTGACTATTTTATCTACCTATGTGCTAGGTCTCAAGGCTTCTGAAAGGATTCTTGCTAGACAATCACACAGCACAGCCTGCTTCCTTTCCTGACTGATGCTGAAACAAGAAGCTACTCCCATCCCTTTCTTACACAGGCTAACACTGAATAAAGCCCTCCTATGGCCCTCAGAATAAAGACCCCAAAAGTCCACTGCAAGGCCTTCTGGCCAAGCCTGCCCTTGTGTAAGACACGGTGGCTGGTCTCTGAAACAGCCTGCAGAGACTCGGAATGCTGGCCATTGCATTTAATGTTGAGTTAGAGGAAACAGAAGGATAGCTGATAGGCTCCCTTGAACTCCCAGCATAAACCCAGAGCAAAAGAAAGAGGGGAGAATGACAAGCAGAGATGAAGGCCTTCTGCCCTGGAGTGGTCCTATGTGACCCTGTGGCAGAGGCGCAGAGAGGCAAGACAAGCAGGCCGTGGAACTTTGGCCTTCAGGGGTTCAGCAGAGCTACACAGGTCAAGCAAGGGCACCGCCCAGGCCTTCTTGGGCCCTAATCAGGAAGTGACCCTTCTCCAAAGGGAGCAGATGTTGTAGGCCTCCTTGTGTCAGTGTGGGAGCCAGTATGGAACAGGATGGGGACAGACACTCAGATTAGGCAGGGAGAGCCATGAGGCCAGGCAATCAGACTTATTTATCACTCTGGAGGTAAATGCATGAAGCCAACAACCAGCGTTTTGTAGAGCCACTTGGCGGAAGAAATGCCATCCGTACAAATCAATTGAAAATGTCTATTCTTGATGACTATGAACTTAGAAGTAAAAGCCTTGGAAAAAAAGAAGGGACACGAGTGTGATACAGCAGGAGGGGATGAAAACGGCACGGGAGAAGGGTGAGACACAAACACCCAGAAGAGGTGTGGCAGAACTCGGTCAGTGCTGGGAGAGCTCTTCAGAGTGAACCAGAGTCGATTCTCTTGGCCTTACAGTCCCTGGCGAGGAGAAAACAGAAGTAACAGCATAACCCAAGCCTGAGTGGAGCCTCAGCACCATCAAAGAAAGAACAGCTTCTACATTTGGAAAGCGATGCCTCTCCTTGAACTCGGTTCTCAAGGTTTCAGCAATGAGTCACCTCGTGCCCCCTCATCAGCTTCTGTCTTTAACCATCGCTCTGACGTGTCTGAACCCGCACGCACTTCCAGAACTGAGCACCCGTCATCTTCACGCCAGGGATGACTAACCATGGCCTGCTCACCGTCTCCTCATTATCACAAAATGAAACTACATGCCTGAAAGCTGAAGTTTTAAGAACAAAGGGTTAGAAGAGCTGCAGAGATGACAGAGACACAAGGTGGCAATGAGCTAACCTTTCGACAGGCCCTTGTAATCCTCAGAAGCAGAGGCCAAGCAACCAAGGATCCAGATAGGGTGTTCTCCTTGGCAGGACCGCATTGTTAATATCATTCATTACTGCCTCTGATTAGGTTCCCAGGCTCATTAAAATCTGTGTGCCTTTGACTATTTCTCTGGGATCAGATCGGATTCCACTTTGCAGAGAATTGTCTCAGGGCTTTCCAGAGTCCAGACGCAAGCCAGATACCATCTCTTGGCTTGGCTTCTTCCTAAAGTTTCTCTCTGTGCTTCTGTGTGTGCACTGCCCATGACGCAAGTCACCATTCAGGCATGCAGGCTAGCAGACCCACTACTGCCTGCTGAGCCAAGGGCTTCTCGCCCAGACAAAGCCGGCATATAAAATCCCGAATACTTAGCTGAACTTACTCTAAAAATTGTGGTGGGATAGGACAGGGAAAGACACTCAGAGTGGACACAGAGAACCACAGCTAAGGCAACCTTTAAAAAAAGAGAGCGAAGAGGGGCTCTTACCCTTTCTGATATAAAGGCGTATTATTAAGCTATCATAATAAAAACAATAATTTAAAAAACATACAGATAGATCAACATAGCAGAGAGCTCAGATCCAGACCCATGCACATGTCATAACATAGGATGAAAATGGAACCACAAATCAGTGGAGGAAGGGCAGATTGTTTAGTGGATGGCATTTGGGAAACTGGCATTTTCTCTGCATGGAGGAAAATAAAACTGGACCCCTACTTAACACCACATACAAAAGAGGGGTCTGTGCGATTTAAAGACCTAAGTATAAAAGGTTAAAGAAAAGCAAAAAAAATAAAATCAGTAGAAGAGAATATAGGAACATATCTTTGTGATCCAGGAAAGTTCTTTTAAAACAAAACTTTAAAACATAAGGCAAATTTTTTATGGATTTGATTATATCAAAATTAGGCATTTTTAATCAACAAAAGTCCCCATGGACAAAGTTAATAGACTGATGATGGAATAGGAGTAGATATTTGTGATGTCTAAAACCAATAGGGATTAATACAAAGAATATGCAAGGATTTTGAACACTTATGACTGCAGTTAAAAAATGGGGAAAGTATATAAACAGACATTATACAGAAGGTGAAACTCCAAAAAGTTGACAAGATGGCAGAGGTCAGTTTTCTGGGGAAGCGGATTCCGAAGTAGAGAGTTGTTAGCCCGAGGTTTATTTGGGAGAGGTCTCAGCATCAACACAGAGGGAGTGAGGCAGTGAGGACAGCACTGGGTGGGGAAAGAATCTGAGCTGCGATGCAGGTGCGGCACTCAGCTGACCCATGGGGGTGCTGATGCTGGCACGTCTCTTCAGAGATGTCATGAATTTAGGCAAGGGACTGGGGCTTTGTACCCCTTCATGGACTAGTCACTGATGGGTGGTGTTGCACCCATGGAGGCTTCATAGGCTTGGGTAAGGAAGGTTACTTGGGTGGAGGGCAATGCCTAGGGAGGGTCTCACCTGGGAGCCATCAGCAGCCAACGCCCCTGGCATCTGGGGGAATGAGGGCCTCAGTCCTGAGTAAGGCAGGGACCTGAGTGCCATACCACGCCCCCACCACGGCCGATGTGAAGGGAAACTCAACAGTTTTAGCAACTGAGAAATGAAAATTAAAACAACGATGAGATGTCTCTGTATGCCTTTTATTTTTTTCCGAGTTTTTTTTTAAATTTCAAAACATTATGGGGGTACAAATGTTTTTGGTTACATGTACTGATTTTGTTATGCTTGAGTCAGAGTTGTAAGTGTGCCCATCACCCAAATAGTGTTCATTGTACTCGTATGCCTTTTATATTGGCAAAATACAAAAAGACAGGTAATGCCAAGCACTGGCGGAGAGCAGGACGTAGCCACCCATGTCCACTGCTAGCAAAAAGATGAACAGAGAGAAGTCTGCATTGACACATATTCTACAGAGCATTCTGGCATCATCAGTCACATTTAGTATAGCATGCAAACAAATCCTCCTCTAGGTATACATCCCAAGACATTCTTATACAACTGTGTAAGGAGAGGTGTATGTGAATTTGTGATGAGAGTTGGAGACTACCTGAGTTTCCATTACTGAGATTGAGAAATAAACTATAGCGAATGCACACCAGGGAGTACTGTGCAGCACAGCTGAGACAGACAATTAGATGTACACATAGCAGCCTGGATGGAACTTAAGAACAGTGAAAAAATGGTAAAAAACCATTAAAAAAAGGTTAGAGTTAGAACACGTACATACATTAAAAATACTGCAAACAAATATTGCTTATATGAAAATGTGCAAACAAAAAGATACACATTAAACACCTAAGAATCACTGCAGGTGAGAAAGGGGAATGGAACTGAGCATTGGGGAGTAAAAGGAATAAAGTAAATAAATTCAAAAGAGTGGCTTTACAGGGACCAATGGTGCTAATATCCATGAGTTGATTAACTCAGCTCTCTACATTCGACTTCTAAAACAAGCAGCAGCAACCACTGCCACTCGCGCCCCGAGAAAGCAAGTTCAGACACTCCACCTCCTGTTTTTCTGAGATCTCCCCTAAAAGGTCACAGGCTGAGTCACTGGATAATGGCAGAGCCCTACCACACACCACTGTCTGCTCTTACATGTAAATGAAATGACATCCATCTTCAATCTCCAGCGGGTAAAAAGGTTGGCACCTGCATAAAAGGTTCATGCCTCTCCCAGGCAGAAAGGCTTTGGTACAGGGAAGGATGATTTTCATTCTCTGTCCTGTGAACTTTCCCACTTTTGATTCCAATCAAAGTCACCGCTCTAACTGAAATGCAATAGGCATCAGCTTAATGTCCCCCTTTGATCAAGACCTGCGTGATGGATAGAGAAGACACAACCAACCAAGAGCAATGTCTTAGATCTTGCCCACCTGGGAGAAGGCCCAAAACAGTGAGATGATATCCCACTGGGAAATGGGCTCACTGACAGATTGGCCCACGGGTCTGACAAGTCCTCTGTGCCGATAGAGAATGAGTGAGGTGTGAACTCCTCTTGTGAAATCTATCCCACATGACCCATCAGTCCCAGAATAACTGGAGACACTGAGAGAGCCAGAAGAATAATGAGGCTTATCAGTTATTCTTCGGACCTATTTCCCATGTGGCTATTCCAAACCACAACTACTCCCCCTAACTAAAGTCCCTAGCCCTATCCCACAAGCAGTTGAGAAGTACGGTTAGGTTACCCGTCCAAAGTGAGAAACACAGCGATTAAGGTCCAGGGATGCAGAGGAGAGCTGGGCTGGGAGGAGTGAGGGAGGTCCTGCCACTCAGGCTCATGGGTGAAAACAGAAAGTCAAGGTGACCCCCTGGCCAGGCCCTGGGGGATGGGTACATAATTAGAAAATAGAATCAGGTTAACTCTTCCTCTTCCTCACTATATAGTCTTTTCTAGACACCAGTATTCGCTCCACAAACAAGTCTGTAATAAATAGGACCCCTAGGAAAAAATGAGAATCCCAGGATACATGGTAGTGGAGTTTGTGCAGGTACCATTTTTTTATCACGTTTTCCTTCTGGGTCCAGAAGGTAAACTTCTATGCTTGCTGTAAGACTTGATCCTGGAAAGCTCAGGGTAAGATGGCTGTTGCTGTTTAAAAGCTTTCTAAGGACAGCAGCTGATTGGCGATTGTATAAAATGCCTGTGCACAGTAGGTCTTCTGCAAATGTTAAATCCCTTCCCCAGCACGCTTTTCCTTCTCCCTTGTTGATGTAGTTGAGGAGTCATGCTGGAACCCAGGAGATCTGGCCTCTGTTCTGGGCTTAGACATCTTTTTATAGACTGATCTCAAGAAAGAGGCTCTCCCTTCCCCCAGCCCTCTGTTTCACTGATTCTAGTTCATTTAGAAGTGGAGCCAGTCTTGGTGGTGCCCAAGTTGGTCCCTGCTCCCTTTTCTTTAGCCAGTGGAGAATAAAAGATATTAGATTTTAATTTTTTAAATAGAAAACTATTTAAAAAATTAAAAATTAGCCCATAATCCCACAATCCAGGTAAAATCTGTTGGCATTAATAAGATGGGGGAGCAGGTACATAATTAGAAGATAGACTCAGTATAGAAACATACAAAATGGAAATTGAAAATCACCTGTCCCATTCCTGAAAGTAAAATATTAATAATAACAATGTCTTATAATTCCATCCAGAAAATTATGCATATATATTTATATATATTCTTTTTTAAAAGTATACAAAGTGGTCATATCAAAAATGGTATTCTCTAATTTGTTCTTTTTAACTTAATAATGTATCTTCCATATATATATGTAAATTTACTTTATTCTTTGTAACAGCCAAATAATATGTTATCAAATGGACTTACAATTTGGTCCAGGAGGACTTTGAAGTTTCTCTCCTTTTGTGAACACTAGCTCGTCCTCATGCCCTTGATTTCCTCCTGAGAGTCAGACTTGGCCAGGAGCTGCGATCCAAGTGCCAAGTAAAACAGAGAAGTCACCATGTACTCAAATGTTCAGGCAAAATCACTGGGAAACTGTCATGGGTGACAGCATTTGCTTGTTTCCCTTATTGGAGAAAATTTCCACAAGACAGTGGCCAATTTGCCACATATGTTGATGGTTGAACAATTTGGACAAAACTTCAGTGTTTTCAAAGGTAAAATTCCTTATTTGGAAAGGACCTGAAGGTCATTTGATTTAACTTCCTTGAACTTACTGTAGAAATTTCTTCTACCAACTTCTGTGTTATCATTTGCTGTAGCTATATCATAACATGGAACAGCTTTTACTAACAAGAAATTCTTTCTCATTTCCCCAGATCAGCTCCCACGCGATGCACCTGCACTAGCCCTCGCTCTGCCCTTCGAAACATCCTCGAACAAGTGTGTTCCCCCTCCCATGGCGCCTTTCTGGATGTTTGAGGACAATACTCATATCCCTGTGAGTCTGCTGTTAGGGACAGGTGCAGGTGGGCAGCACTAACCACAAGAAAAGAGGAGGGGCCAAAAGTGAGGTGGCCAATGAGCATTCAGAACCTAACCCGCAACAGTAGGAACTTGCAGGTAGGGACTTTTCCCAGCCAGGAGCATGCGCAGAAACTAGGAACTCACGTCCAAAGGTGACCTTTTCCCCATTAACATGCATTGACATACTAAAAATCACACCCACTAGCGCCATGACAGTTTACAAATGCCATAGTAACCCTTGGAAGTTACCCTATAAGAATAAAATTGGGGAGGGACCTTAGTTCTAAGAACTCTCCACCCTTTTCCCAAGAAAGCGATGACTATTGCACCCACTATTTAGCTTATCATAAAGCATAGACATAAAAGCAGAAGTGTGGTAAAACCTCAGAGTCTTTTTCACTCATGGAGATAGACCCATTTCCCCTTAGGAAACATTCTTTCGCTTTCTATTTCTGTGTAAAGTAGCCTGCAATAAAGGCTGCTTGTGTGGAAGTGTTAAGTGTGTGTCATCACTCCATCACACCAGCCTGGCTTGTTATTCTTCCAAGCCAGGAGCCAAAGAACCTGGGCAACACCCCTCAAAACTCAACCCTGACATTTACCCTTTATTCATTTAACACATACTCCCCTACAGCCTACTACATTCCAAGAAATGTTAGGCACATTGTAAATTCCACAAACCCAGAGAATTTAGTGCATAGTATTATGTGCTGTAACCACAGCACCTAAAAGGGCTTTGCATACAGTAGGCATTTAATAAATATTTGTTGAACAAGCAAGTAAATACAAAGAGAGGGGAGCAGAGCTATAGGCAATTCTAATTGAGGGGCAAGGACAGAATGTGGGTAGGAGAACCTCAGAGTGAGATAGGGAACTGCTCAACAAGGAGTCATAAGACCCGAACCAAGATCCCTGATAAAACAGGAAGCGGTAGAGAAACAGGTCAAAACCCAGCTAGAACCAAGATGGCAGGGAAAATGACCCCTGGTTACCCTCACTACTCATGATACACTAGCTATGATGCATTAGCATGCTAAAACAAACTCCCACCAGCGCCATGACAGTTTACAAATGCCATGGCAACTCCCAAAAGTTATATGGTTTAAAAGGAGGAGGGACCCTCAGTTCTGGGAACTCCCCATCCCTTCCCCAAAGATCTTATAATAATCTTCCCTTTGCTTAACATAAAATTAAATAAAAAGTCTAAAATGAGACCCTGAAAACTCACAAGTGCTGTTCTCTGTTGCTCCAAGACACAGCCACTGCTCTGCCTGTGGAGTAGCCTGCTTTCTGTTTCTTTGTGACTTCAGTAAACTTGCTTTTGCTTTACTCTGTCAGCTTGCTCTTGAACTCTTTCCTGCATGAAGCCAAAAACCCATTTGGCCTTCAGATTGAACCCTACTTTTGGGATCCACTTTCCTGTACCACGAGGAGAGGTCACTAACCCAGCATTCATTACCTTCCCTTACCCATCACCTCCCTTATCCACTGCAACATCAATCACATCATTTTGTCATGGCGTGTGTGCATGTCTGTCTTCCCTACTGATAGCTCTTTGACGAGAGGGACTGAATCTCACTTAACTTCATATCCCTAACGCTTAGCACAGGGTCTGGCCTAGAGGAGGTATTTCATATTTGTATAATAAAATGAAGTGACTAATTACTGGATGGATAAATGAATTAACATATTAATATTCCTACAGAAAAAATTAAAAGAACTGCTTTTATTGATTTAAATTATTCTTGCCTTAAGATTTATCAATACAAAAAAATCGGTGAAGTAGAAGTTGCAGGAATCTTAGAAGAAAGTGATCATAACATCCTGGGTTTCCAAATAGCCTCATTTCAACAAACATTTAATGAGCACCTACTCTGTGCTAGATACACTGCCAGATTCTAGGTTGAGGCAAACAAGACATTTCCTGCCTTTAAGGAGCTCCCAAACTAACAGAAATTTCCATACACATGGAAATTATGATGCTGCAGGTGACTCTGGCAGTGCTCTGACAGTGTGCCAAAGGTGCTGCCAGGAAGGCTTCCTGGAGGAGGAGGTGCCTGAACTGAGTCCTGGGAAACTGCCCAGGGAAGGAGATGGAGAAAGGCAATGTGGGCAGAGCACAGAGATGTGAGAATAGCAGTTTGGAAGTACTGTAAACACCTGGGGAGTCGAGGGAGTGGGAGGGATAGCAGTATTGATGGATCAGATCAGGAAGGGCCTTACATGGCTGCTAAGGAATTTAGACTTTACCTTGAGACCACAAGGGAGCCATTGAAAGAATTCTAAAATTCCACGATGATCAGATTTGCATTTTAGAAGATTACACTTACAGCAGTGTAGAAAATGCATTGGAAGACCAAGGATGCTGGAAGACAGATCAGTCAGGAGACTATTTGGAACATACTTGGAGGGAAGAATCGACATCAGTGACATTAAAGAGTCACTTGCTAGCACTCGATGGCTACACTGACTCTCAGGCTTCAGACCTGGGTGACTGGGTGGGTGCAGACACCGTCACCCTCGGCAGAGAGCAAGATGAGAAGCCTTCCCTGAACATGAAGGAATGAGTCCATCTGGGGCGTGGGCAGCTTGAGGAGCCTGTGGGACAACCAGGCCTGGAGACCCACGAGGAGGATGGAATGTGGTCAGGAGCCCCAGGGGGAGAACTGAGCCGTCATACTGACCCGGGAGCAGAGGGTGCAGAGCAGGGGGTAGGACTATGGTAGTAGGGCGTGGGGTGAGAATAGGAAAAGGCCACCTGAGAGTCTCAATAATCTTTTCTGAAGATTTTCAAAGCATTTTAAAGAATCTTCTGGGTGCTGCAGAATTGTTACCACCTAAGAGCTGCCTGCTGTTTCAAAGAAAATACGGAATTCAGGAGAAAAGCAATTCGAGAAAAACACCAGTACTGAGAGAAGAACCTGATTTTCAGGTGTCCCTTTGTGGGTAGCAGCAACCACAGAAAAGGAGCTTCATGAACTAAAAGAGGGAGGCTGCCAGATGGAGCCTGCTCAAGCTTTGTGGTTTTGCTCATCTGGGGTGGTGTCTGTGCATGACCCGTACCTCCAGCCCACCCCCAGATCTGGCACTGAGCGGTAGGTTTCCCAGGGGTGTGCACTCGAGCCTGCATCCTTGTGTCCCTGGCTGCTTCAGTCTCCTGCAGACAGAAAGCCCTGTCAGATCTCTGCAAGTTACAAGCATCTGAGCCACACGATGGCCTGATCCAGCCAAATGCATGTGTAAAGCTGTCTCCTGGCTGTCAGGAATAAAAATCAATATTTTAAAGTCTGAATTATTCAAATGCTATACCCCAGAGGTGATTCATAACCTGAGGGGCGCCTCAGTAGGAGAACAGCGACTGAGGATTTGTGTGAACATGGCTTAGCCTGCAGTTTCCCCTGCAATCAGTCAAAGGGCTGACAAAAGATAAAATAACAGAATTGTTCTTACACTGCTTCCCGAGGAGAGTCTGAAGGAGCCGGGCTGCTCCTGCTAAGAAGTCTAGACTGTCATGACATGGAAAGAGGAAACTCGCACTAATGAAGGCGCTGAGGGTCCCCTGGGCTCTCCAAGTGCCGGTGTCATCAAGAATTCCTGAATCCTTTGCACGAGGGAAGGCTGGTTAAGCTGGGGGTGGGGGCAAGGGGACTATTCCAAGTACTCCCTTAAAATTTAAGATCTTCTCTGAGTAAAGTGACAACAGTCAAATCCCTGACCCTAAACCACCACTTCATGAAGGCACTGAAACCTACTGCCAGGGCTGCTCAGGGCATGTGCTGTCGAGACCGTGGGTCACCAGGTGGACTGGTGTGGGGGTGGGGTGGGGCATGAAGCTGAGAGTGTGGCCAGTTTGGTGAAAACTCATCTCACTAACGAGGAACCAGCGAAACCCACTCTAGAGGGAGGGAGGCAGAGCGGATCTTCCCTGGATTTGGAATAAAGAGAATTTGAGTTTTGAGTCTTTGGCTCCACCACTGTGTGACTTTGGATGACAGTTATCCCTCTCTGCATTCGTTCCTATAACCTAAAATAATGATAGTCCTCTGCTCACGGGGTTCTCGGGAAGATCAAATGGAGTTAGGATGTGCAAAGGACTTCGCCGTTCCCTCAGACTGTGTATTAGTTAGGACATGGCTTTGGTTGCTCTAACAGCAACCGAATAACAATGGCTTGCACAAGATAAAAGTTTATTTCTCTTGCATGTAAAGGCCCAGCTGGTGTGGCCGCTCGGGTCTAGGGAGTCGTCAGAGGCCCAGATCCTTCTGTCTTGTTTCCTTCCTTTGCGTGCTCTGGGATGGCTTCCTGCCACTGCCACACCCCAGCCAGCAGAAGGGACACAGGGGCACCGGGAGGGCAAGGCCTGTCCCCATAACCCAGAAATTTACACAGCACTTCCTCTCATTTCCTGTTAGCCAGAATGTGATCACATAGTCACCTCTACCTGTAAGGGGGGCCGGGAAATGTAACACAACTAAAAATTTTGTGATTATGGAAGAAGCAGAATTGGACATCGAGGGACAACTCGCAGTCCCTGCCATCCCTCCTCTTTGTCTAACTCCTTTTTGTCCCCAGGTCTTGGATTTATGTCACTGTCTTGGGGAGGCCTTCCCTGACTCTCCAGGCTACCTCGGATGCTCCAGTGCTCCCTCACACTCCTTCACAACACTCACTGCATCTGTTATTTTTGGTTTACTGTCTATTTTTCCCATGAGAATGTAATTCCGTGAGAGTGGGACTGTCTGTCTTCCTCCCTGTGGCCTGCCTGTGCCAACACGGTGCCGGGCATAGAGTGGATGCTCAATACATCCATGCTGACCGGCTAACAAGGTGCTGTCACCAAAGGGCTCTGGCAGTCCCTTGGGTGGAACTTTATAGCTTCAGGGCCACCAACAAGTCCTCTCCAACCCAGGATTTGTTTGGAAAGAAGCTAGTACCTTCTGGTGGTAGTGAGGGTGTGGTTGTCTCGCTGAGGACAGGTGGAATTCTGCCTGCACCGTATCCTTTTATCCCTTACCCTGTCCTGGTCTCGGCCTTCAGAGCTGTGCACGTCCTGCGTCAGATAGTCTTTGAGTGGGTAACTGTGCCCTTCCATAAGGCACACTTGCTCTGCAGCTCTGTTTTTCAGGGTCTGGGGATGAACAGAAAACATTGTAGGAAGAGCTTTTCCCAGCAGAGGGACTAGAACTAAGGACACATGAGAGATTTGGTTTTCCACTCCCAGTCTCTATAATGCAACCAAGGGGCCTAATGCCTGCCCCATGAAGAGGAGGGGAAGGAGCCTCAGGGGAGGACGTCCCTGGAGAGTCAGCCCTTACCTCCCCACTCCCTGGGGGCAAATGGCTGCCCAAAGTCCGGGCCCACATAAACCCACTGTTTGCTTCCTGAGCAGTTCCTGGTGTTCCACTATAATGACCTCTAGTTCATTCTCGTTTTGACATAAAACTTTCATTTTCTTAGAAATCTCCTTCTTAGCTCAGTTTCTTTGTTACCAACAATGTCTTTGGGGAATCCCATCAAACATGACTCTGGTTCCGGTGCTGAAGGGAGGGCCATGCCCTAGGATTGACCTCCAAGCCATCGTGTTCTCTGCACCCGTCATTTTTCCTTTGTTTTAAACAAGAGGGAAACGAGGCTTAGGCTCTGAGCAGCCAGCTCTTTCTGGCAGTCTTCAGAGCCACTGAAGGGGCCAGTCACCAGACACCAAGCCCTGGGGGTTGCTAGGTGCTCAGGTTGCTCTGATATACAAAATGAGCCAATTCAAGAGCTAAGTTCAAATTTCCTTGCTTATATTTTCCAGAGAGTGGAGGGAGGGTGCAGCCATATGCTGCCAGCAGCCCCCGGGAACTCTGCCCCGTGCTTGGCATCAAGGGCATCTTTTCTCTCCCTGCTGTGGCACGGGACTGACCTGGGAACGAACACAATTGCAGCTTCATTCCAGCAGCTGTTTTTTCCCATAAAATGGCAGTGGTGTCCCTTTAGTTCCCTGCAGGTCTCCTCTCCGGGGCTGGCAGTAGGTTAACTGAGTCAACTGACCAGACTTTTCTCACCGGGGGTTCTGGGCTGGAAATTCTTCTTACTTGCTTCAGCTTGTGTCCAGGAACAAAGAGAGTTAAGAAGGGATTAATTTTTCCTTCTATCGGTTTCTTTCTCCTTTCTCAGAATAGTTTCACTTCTAATTCAGGGATGTAGGTTCCTCTTGGAGCCCTGCTTCTGTCCTGGTTCTTTATTGACTATCCACAGAGCTACAGAAAGTTTCCCGGCTGCTTTGGGCTTCCTTGTTCCCATCGTGGGGAGCAGAGTGTCTCTTTGGGTTGATTTCCCAGCATGGCTTCCTGCACCCCTGATTCTGGCTTCACCCATTTCTCTCCAGCACATTCACTGGACTGGTACCCTCGCACATTCCAAATAACTTTAACCATGTTATTTCCCCCAAGTAGCCTTTTCTTCTGGGGAAAGAGTATGTTGATCAACTTATACACATATTCTAGTTCTCATTAAAATTTGACAGCAAAGGGTGGTAGAAAGAACACGGATTTGCAAGTTAGTATTTCTGGGTTCTCACCCTACCTCTGGCGTTAGCTAGTGTGTGACCTTGAGAAAGTCACTTCTCTTGACTAAGCCTCACCGGCTCCTCTGTAATTTAAGAGACTCCTAGTGCCAACATTCTAGTCTTGCAGTCTCTTGTGAGTTTGAGCAGCATTTTCCAATCCTCGTGACACTAGATCACCCTGAATATGCACAGATGAAGACTTGACTCGGTGGTCACAGTGATGAGCAGGATCCCACGGGGCCCGTCCTCAGCTGCCGGTTACCCCTACACTAGATCTGGCTTTGTCTGTGCCCTTTAGGAAAGAAGATCTACCAGATTAATGGGCACCCGGCAGTAAGTGCGACCAGACTCAGACTGGAAGTTGGCAGGCCTGACTGATGTCCCAGGGTCTAGGCTGTTCCATTACTATTCCCGAAAGGGACACAAAGTGTTCCTGCCGTGCCATGCTAGATAGAGGGCTGAACTAGCATGCCTGGGACAGGGTCAGGGGAGGCGTGGGGAGTGAGAAGGCTCAAGACAGACTTGATACTCCTTGTTCAGTTCTCATCTTTAAGGTCCCTGCAGACAGAAAAGTGGTACCCTCAAGTAGCCTTGAGATGAGGCTCACCCCTATCTGTCCCCACCGTGGCCTGCAAGGCAGGTTTGACTGGAGCAACAGTATCACCCAGCAGCCACGTGTCAGTGACTTCAACTTTCCAAAATCCTGGGAAGAAATCTGCTCTCCAGACAAATGTGAAATATTTGAAAGTTAAAAAAAAAAAAAGAGAAAGGAAAAAAACCCTAGGTCTGTTTTCTATAGGAGAGGAGCTGTAAATGTGGTAATCAGAAGCAGACATTACCCCCACCCTTTAAAACAATGAAGATGTTGTAAGGCTTGCAAATTGGACCTTTCTGTGACAAGGACCATTTGGGGACGCAGGAGTTGGGCAAAGAAATTCAGGAAAGCAGGCTCTGCCTCGCAGGGAAGCTGCAGACCTGCAGCGGCCGGGAGTGTTTTCGGGAGCTCTGTCATGCCCAGTCAACAGGCTGCCCTCAGGATTTGCCTAGGGTTTGAGTTTGGGAGGGGAGGGACATGGTGCGGTAGGAAAACATCCTTCAGGTTGCCATGGAACTTTCAAGAGGAAAATGCCACAGTCTTATGTGGTCCCATTGTCAGTGGGAGGAGGTTGTGTCCCAGGTCTAATCTCAGTTGTCCCCACCGCCAATACTGTGATTAGACCGTTGGCTTTCCTTCCAGGCTTTCTTAATGGAGACAATGAAGAGTGGATCATGCTATCTCTCACATCCGTGCAGCCCTGTGCGAACTAAAATAAAATCTTAAGCTCCCCAGATGACTGAATAGACCCACTGTTGGCTAAAGGGACCCCAGAAATAGCCTAAAACTGAGTTGCTGGCCATGAGAAGGAGGTTCAGATATGCATCCTCATGCTTCCTTCCTTTCTTGGTGATATCCTTTGTAACTCATTAACAGGCCTAAGGCTGTGCAAGACAAAGCTTAAACACACCTGCAGATTCTTAACTTACTTAACAGATCACTTGAGCCTCCGTATGTGTCAGTGGCTTGTCTAAGATTAGCAAACTTCCTTATCTTAAAACACTCCCCAAGCCTTTAGAAAAAGCTTCATTTCTTTAATCAATTTCAAATCAAAGAATCTTTAAACCCACCTGTGACCTGTAATCCCCTGCTTCAAGATGTTCCACTTTTTTGGGCCAAACCAATGTATGCCTTCCATATATTGATTTATGACTTTACGTGTAATTCCTGTCTCCCTGAAATGTATAAAACCAAACTGTAACCTAACCACAGGGAGACCACTTGCTCAAGGCTTTCAGGACATGGCCCTAGGCTATGGTCACTCATACTTGGCTTAGAATAAATCCTTTAAATTATTTTACAGAGTCTGGGTTCTTTTCCTTTGACACTTGGCTTCACTACAAACATGCCAAATAGGAAACTGTTTGCTAAAACTACTTAGCCAAACTTGTTTGTCTATGTTACTACTTTAAGGCCTCCAAAGATCTGGCTAACCTAGGTAGCTTGGAGTAAGCATCTCTACTTTTGTTCTTTTTTTGTGCAGGTTGGTCGCACTATATAGATATAGCTTCCTGTTGGCTTTATTTGACTTAAAGTGTGACCACCTTAAGTTTTATAACAATATTAAATATTAAATTTGCTTGCTTGGCACACTAGCAAAGCCTATAATCATTAATTTTGGTTGTGTTTAAAACAGTGATTCCCATGTATGGCTGCACATTTGTACAACCACAGAAGCTTTATAAAAATTCCCATGCCTGGGACTCACCCCCAGAAGATCTATTTTAATTGATTTGGAGTAGGGCCTGGGCATTGATTTTTTTTTTTTTTTTCTTTTTTAAAAAGCTCCCAGATGATTCTAATTGCAGCCAGGATTGAGAACCATTGTTCTGAATGATGCCTGAGAAATGTGCTAATTTAGTGGGGGGCGGGGGAGGGGAACAGTCAAATGAGATCTTAGTCTGAATTGGCTGGCTTGTTTTGTAGGCCTTCAGCCCAGTATCTGGATAGGAACAAAGCCAAGATTACAGTGCAGTTATGTAAGGTTTGCAGTATAAGCCACTTCGCCTAAAACTGACTCATTACGGTACGTATATTTCATTTAGAGTAATCTAATGTAATAATGTGGAAATATTGGGTGGGAACCACGTTTTGTGAATATGATTAGGGCCCAATAACATTCGATAAAAATCACACTATGACTAGAATGGGCAGGAGACAATAAAAAAGAACTCTTACATTTAAAATCATCTGCACTGGAAATGCCCTAGTGTTTCTGGTAAAACCAGCTCATAATGAGCCCACAGCACAGACTTGTATTGCCTTGAATGTCAAGCATCACTCTAGTGATCTCCCAACGACTAGAGGCTCAAATCACCATCTCTTGCCCCCGAGATGAACTCCTGGTTCAGTGTGTCTGAAGGCGGAGGGGGAAAGACAATTCAGGTAGCAGAGGAGAAGTGAACAAAGGACAGTCACTGAATAGGCGAATTCGAGCCCATTAGCAGTTAGCCCAGAACGGGACTAATCATCTCTCAGCGGGATTTTCAGGAGCTGCAAATGGTTGGAACCTTTGTTTTCCCTTCCCTGGGAAAGACAGGCCCATCAGCTTGCCAGCTGCATTAGTGCTTAATTTGTTTTTTTCTACTGCTATGGAGGGGATCGTACATTTCAAAAGTTAGAGGACAGCAAAGGGAGATTCGTCCTCTTCAGAGGATATCATTAAACATATGGTGCCTCAGGGGGGCGGGAAGGTCATTAACAGATGCGAGCCCAGAGAGGAATTAGCTCATACAAGAGAAGGCAGTTGGGCTAGATATAGGAAGAGCTGCCAGGTAGAGACCCAAGCCTGGGAAGTAAAGCTCAGGTCTAAATGTGTTTTAAAGAGTTGTCATTTTTTTAAATATATAAGGGTAAAGAGTTAGAAACTGCCCTCAGGAATGAGATGCATTAAATTCACAGACACACCAAAAAATCTTTGGCACCTAGTGGACATTTCCCTGGAGGCGATTTCTGGACAGGGTATTTGACTGCCCCCCACTAATAGCCAGGGAGCCCAGGCTGAAATGCTCAGTGGGTTACTTGATCCCATATTTTCAGAGGCAAGAAGCTGACATGTAAGGCTTGAACATAACTCCTTTTACAAGTAAATGACAACTTGGAGAAAGGACTACCTGAGCCAGGTGCTTGACATTTTCAAACTAACTTTCTTTTCAAAGAGACCTGGAAGATTAACTTTCACTCCCATCAAGCTCTTCTCCAGCCTCCTGGTGGAAAGGGAATCCCCAGATCCATTGTGGCACCTGGATACGGCGAAAGTACAAGCTCAGATGCTCGGTCATGCCCTTGGCTTAGCCTGCTGTCCCTTCCACAGGCCTGCCTTTCGTGGGATGAGAAAGGCATAGGTGAAGGCATTAGGCTAAGCCAGGTGCATCTAATCAGGATTGTAAACTGAACACCAAAAAAAGAATTAGAGAAAGGGGCTGTGAAATTGCCTACTAAGGCAGAACTTTCTGAGACTGAATCCAGGGGAGGCCCTGTTTCTCATGGCTCTTGTTTGAGGGTCAAGGATAAACATAAATGTCTACCACACACTAGAGGCCAATTTCAACTCCTTTACCAAATAAGCAAAATATCAATACTGAGTATGTGTAGGTAGATCTCTACCTGCCAATCTATCTCCTTCTGCAATCCCTGACCTGCCTCAGACAGGGCAAACCACCTCCCCTCTGTGCTGCCTAAGCACATGGAGACCACTGTGCTTACTGCCTTGGACTGTGGCTCTCAGGGAAAGTGAGCCTCCCAGGCTACAATGGGCCCATGTCTTACCGACCTGCATCCTCAGCAGTGGAAGTTGTATGCCCAGCAAATGGACCTGTATGTTTGTCTATTGTCTCTAATAAACACTGAAAGCCAAAGGACAGGGACGGAGTAATCAGGAAACAGAGAAAGAGGTATCAGTGACCACGAGGTAGAAGTGTAAGGCTGAAGGACATTAAACCATTCATAGTATGTTAAATTCTCTCTCTCCCTGTGACACCTCACTCCCCACAGCCCCAAAGGAAGAAGTGCAATGGACAGGTATTGACTAAGGGGCTAGAAAACCTGGGTCCAGAGTCAAGAGAGTGGTATTTTGTCAGACTATGTGGCTTGGAGCCAGTCCTTCTCCTTGTCTGGGCCTCAGTTTCCCCTTCTACAGAATAAGATTATTAGACTAGATGGCCTCTCAAGGTCCTTACAACTCTGACATTTTATAATTTTATGAATCTAATGCTGTAATTCCAAGGTATTGGAGAAAGGGGCAGTACCCTGTGGTTTGAAGGGCAGAGGACATAGTACAGAATGCACCAGACCCTGAAATTACCCACCAGCCTTCAGCCCTGGAGGACCAAAGTGGATTTCATCTTAAAAACACTCAGTGTTTCAAATGCCAGACCACAGCTGCACAAAATAGGAAAAATCTTGTTAGGAAATGATCACAGCCCCCTGGATCTGTGGAAAACATTGCCTCAGACAAAAAGGACTTTTCCATTGGAAAAAAAAGTCAACAGTATTGTGTCTGCTAATGCTGTCTGCCCAGGCAGTTCTCGCCGAATCTTGCCTACTCAGATCCTTGGCTCTGGGGCAGTTCTTTTCCACCTGATACTGGTCCTAATGATAAATGCAGGTTGCTCTCCTCTTCTGGCCCCAGCTGTCCCCAGGAATCAGACTTGGAAGTCATTTTTAAATTCATCTTTGGAGTGCCTGACTTTTCAATGCTTCCTCCAGAGGCAAATTGCGAATGCTTTCACTGGAATGGATCTTAGAGATCATCTTGTGATACCTATTTAATTCCCTCTCTGTTGAGGAACATAATGTCAGGTAGGGAAATGCTTTGCTCAAGGTCACATAGAGAGGTCATGGGGGAGGGATTCTGGTGCCAGTTCAGGCTTCATTGCATTTCCAAACTGTCTCTAGCCACAGGGTAAATTCTCTGCTACCTTCTCATGGTAGGTGTTTCCAAACCAACCAACCAGCCAACCAGCTAAACAACCTGCAAATACTTCCTGGAAGCCTAGAACTGTGCATTCTCTGCTGCAAATCATTATTTTTTATTTACTGTTCTAAAGTTCAACAGTAAACAGTAGACACTCCCCTTTTGGGACAGAGGAGAACTAGCCTGCCTCTTGGAGTCCTCTAATCTCTAGAACTCAAACGTGGTGTCCCACTTATTCCTTGAAAAACACTCAAAGTTACTTAGAAAGAGTTGTATATTTTTAAGTGGGGTTCAGTGAAATTTCTGGTCAGATCCCAGTTCTGGAGCAGGGTGTCTTTGGTCTGGGTGGTGGTCAGACCTATGCAGGGAGCAGCACCAGGGTCAGAGGAGGCCCCAGGCAGCCCAAGAGCCCACCCTGCTGCAGCCCCCTCTCTGCTGAGTTCCAAGGCTGGGCCAAGAGCAGTCCCTGCCCAGTTGATGCTCTCCGGGTTTATTCACTCAAAATAGAAACACACCCTTTTCTTCCTAGGCCACCATAGACAAGGCTAGAATTTTTAAGAGAAAATTTTTACTAAGATACAAAATAAACAAAACCTAGGTATGATCATATTTGTAGAGTATAGATTTTCTAAATAAAATTTAAAACACATGTTTACAATAGAAAACTTGGAAAATATATTTTAGGAATCCATAAGTGCATTATCGCACACTGCGCCGTCTCGTGTGGCAGCCACTAGCCAGGTGTTGCCATCGAGCGCTTGAGATGAGGCTGATCCAAGTTGGGTGTGCTGGAGGTGTAAAACACACTGGATTTTGAAGATTCAATACCAAAATATGTAAAATACATTATTAATACTGTAAAAAGTACTTATTATGTGCTTGAGATTATAATATTTTGGCTATATTTGATTCAATAAATGCATTATTAAAGTTAATTTCACCTGTTTCTTTTTACCTTTTTTTGCAGCTATGAAAAAACTTAGAATTACGTATGTGACTCACATCACGTTTCTGTTGGACAGCCCTAATCAAGAGAAACCACTGATAACGTTTTGGTGTGTTTCCTCTATGCTGTGGGTATATGTATTTGAGGAGTCTGGCTCCTGGTTAAATACCTGTGTGTGATTTTTCAGGCCTGGCCATGGGCAATTACAGAGGCTTGACCTGGGGGGGCCTCCCTGCACCAGGCTTGGGGCACAGCCAGTGAGCGGCAGTCTCTGAAGGGGGTTGCAGCCAAGGACTCCGCCCCCCTATGCTCTGGTCTTCACATATTTGCATTCCTAGCCCACTGCCTTCATTCCCAGCTCTCTTTTTCTGAGGCCTTGGGCCAAGGCCTCCTTTAGGCACCTCTCCTGGGGCCTCTGTCTCAGGGGGAGGACCGAGAACCTTGAAGCCAGTTTTTCCCATTCAGTACCCAGTACTTTTCCACTCCTAGCCCCCTATCCCTCACCTCAGGGTCCATAAAACCACTGGAGCCTCTGGTTGGGGGCTCCCTCAATAATGAGACGTCCCCCACATCCGCACTGATCCACCTGACCCTTGAACGATGTGCTGTTTCATGGGGAAAATGGAACGGGAGAGTGAGTGGCATCTCCGGTTTTAGCCTCTCGCTTATGCTATCGCAGTAAGTGATTAAAGGCTGCGCTGTTATTATACTTTCATTTTGGCTCATTTGCTGTAATTGCTGCTCTGACACCTGACAGCTCAGCTCTCTCTCCCAGCTCAGCAGAGCTCCCCACAGTACTTTTTAAAAGAAAATGGGAATCATACGGAAATATGATTTTATATCTGTACCAGTCAGTCCCAATAGGAGACAAACAGCACTGTCCAATTAGGACAATTCAAGGAGGATTTATTTATAAAGGGCTAACTACTAACAAAGGTAAAGTTGGAGTGTAGGAGAACCACAAAGGAGAGTTCAGAACCGTAGGGCTAGTGGTGGCAAACCTGACTATTCCTACATCTGAAGGGACCAGAGGAGAGCCAGAGCCAGAGCCAGGAGAGACAGACAGCTGTGCAGAGCTGGGTTGTACTGAAAGGAAGGAAACGGCCAGACTAAGGCACTGCCACAGGGACACAGCCAGGGAAAAAAATACCCTGACATCCCTCTCCTCCTTCCCTCTAACCTACTGAGGCTCTTTGTTGGCTGAATCCAAGCAGGAGCCAGAGGATGTGGAAGCCCTTTGCTGTAGTCCATTCTCAGTGCAGAGAGCAGATGGAATAGACTGGGGGTGGGGTGGAGGGCCTGCATCTAGAGAGGCAAAGAGCTACCTGCACTTTTCTCATGCAGCATTGCCCTAACGGCCCTGTGTCCTTCCTAACATAGCCAGTCTTAGCCCCTGCAGTGACTGAGTGGGCACAATTTATAGGACACCCAACTCCAATACCGCAATCCTGTCTGGGTTTCTAGCCTGGGGTAGATTCAGAGGGTCCCCTTTGAAGGCGCATGTGTGTGTGCACACAGACATGTGTACATGTGGGTATTATAATGTCAGTCCCTCCCAGAACATGCTTCCTTCCAGGGCTTCTGTGCCTCCGGCCTTGCAAAGTTGATCCACGGTGCAGCTGATGCCTGGTTCCCACCAACCTCAGCCTCTTCTTTACTTCATCCCACACCTCCCACCACGCCACCCCACTCCTTGCTGGCCAACCACAAGTGCCTGGTGCTCTCCTAGTCCAGTAAAAGGGGGTCCGGGAAGGATGGGGTGATCTCCCTGGGCTAAGATGTTCAGAGTCTGTGTGACTCCCCCTGGGACAACAGGAAGAACTCCCACTCCTAAGTGAATCTTCAATTGTCTAGTCTAAATTTGCTGGAAAATTAGATGAAGAAACTACCCAGGCTACGCACTCCTGGAGCCAAAGGCCTGGGAAAGTGGCAGGGAGAAGACTGCATGTGAGAAGGGGGCTTGACCTTACTCTTGTCATCTACATACAAAGACCAAGAGGTGCTGACTTGAGGCTGAGATTGGGCCAGAGACCAGGCCAGGCCTTAAGGCTCAGCTTGGGGAGCTGTGCTCAGGAATAAGGAGGCTTATCTGAAAAAGAAGGAGCTAAGAGAGGGCTGTAGGAAACATGGAGAGAAGGTAATGCTGTGGAGGGGATGTGGTGAGCAGACGGGAGTCATTTTATAGAACAGGAAACAATCTGTTGCAGGGATTATTATACCTCCTGACGAAGAAAAGGCAATTTGATTTTTTGAGAAAAGGCAATTTGAATGTAAACTGATGAGAATGCCATCTGAAGGAGCATTCACTCTGTACTTGTCAAGGCGCTGGCAATGCAGAGACCCGTATCCTACCAGAAGCAAGCCCAAGGGACGAACAGGCCTTTCTGGCTGGAAGGAAGGTGAGGGTGCGGCAGTGACATCCTTCCAGCACTGTGCCTGGCACAAATGGGCACCTGGCACATTTATGCCCAACTGGCTGTTGGTGTCTGCCCCGTCCGCTGTGTCCACATCAGATGCATCTCCATACTCCTTCCTTCATTCCCTTGTTCATTAACTTGTCCAACAGACGTTTACGGAGTTCCTTGCTCAGTGCCTAGCGTAGTGCTAGATACTGAAAGGCAGGAAAGAAAAATAAGTCAGAGTTTTCCCACCAGGGAGCTGGTGGCCTAGAGGAGAAGCAAACCGGTGAGCACACGTCCCAGTCTCCGGTGCAATAAGGGGCTGTGAGGGGAAGAGCTAAGTCTGCTGGTGTCGGGACTGGAGAGGAGTCGAGGAAGACTGCTCTTCTCAGGGGAGGGCTGAGGAAAAGCAGCAGGGCCCAAGAGAAAGGCCTAAAAAGGAGAAGGAGAATTAGAAGAGAGTTTATTCCCCTAGTCCAATAGGCAGGTATTCAGCAAATATTTCTTAACCCTCCCAATAAAAATGGAATGCATAAATCAGAGGGGTCTAATAATTGGTCTTATGAGTCCCGTCACAGCTATAGTTTTTCTCTTAGATTTGCCAAGGAAGATGGAGTTTCTGTGTTAAGTTTTCCACAGATAAAGATGAGGAACCCTGGTTCCCTTTGTACTCCCCCTGCCTCTGGGGATGGTCCTTGGACAGCTGCTGAAGAGTGTGTAGATCTGAGGAGCTGCTGACTGCGGAAAGCTGTGGAAAGATTCCTGAGTGGGGATGCCAAGTTTCCAAGCTAGAGTAACTGAGAAATTGCCAACAGCAGCTCAGGGTCTTTAATGTTCTGGGTGGGAACCTGAGAGGCCCCTTGAGCTGCTGGCCTTGAGGCATCTCTTGCTTCTGTCTCTCTTGTCCAGTCTTGCCCTCTGGTTTAAGCTCAGCTTGTCTCCTGCACCTGGGAAGTCTGGTCCCCCTGGAGTGGGGCTCAGTGTGCCTCCCATTCCCAACCCCTCCTCCCTGTCATGATCCACTTCCTGGGTGTCTAGCAAAATACCTTCACCTAAGGCACAACTTGCAGGGTTCCCAGCTCCACTTCTGCTAAGCCCAGGGGAATCCGGACAGAACAGAAATAATAGCCTCCTAAAAAGGAAAGTCCCCTTTTCTAGCTTATTCTAGCTTACCCTACCATTCTCTTCCCCACAGGACTGGGTACTCTGGCCTTCCCACTGGTAACCACTACCAGCCCTTGGAGAGCCTGTCACTCTGGAACCCACTCTCCCAGCCTCAGGCTTAAGACATCAAGTCACCTGGAGCAGAAAGAATGTAAAATTACAATATGCACATAGATCGTGTCACAAAGAGTGAGTGGGAATGATGCCCCATTTCCAAGCAGCCCAAAGTGCATGTGTGCCAGACACGAGCTGACTGCCGGAGATAGCTGACACAGATCTGAGGACACAGAAAGAGGTTCTTTAAAAAGCCAAAGCAACAGCAAGAATGTGAGAATTCTGATTAATCCAGGGCTTATCCATGCGTCAACAACCAACAATGTCTTTTTCTCATCTGCATTCCCCGGGTACTTCCTGGCACATGCAAGACATTCAGTATTTATTTGTTGGATGAACAATAAATACGTGAATACTTGGACTGACTTGTCTCAAACTGCCTGAGGTTTTGACTACCCCAACCAGATATTCTGGGATCATAAAGACTCAGACATTGAATATTTAAATACATATGTAAGTACCTGGAGTTCACTAATTTCCTTGTTACTTGCCTCATAGGAGGTTGCACACCACTGGACAGAGAAAGGAAAAAAATCTCTGGTGCTCATTGATAATCATGAGAGAAAGATGAAATTGTGGTGCGTGTGTATGTATGTGCATAGTGGAGGACAGGAAAAAAAGAGAAAACGATTCAATAATGGAAAAATCTCAAGTTTTAAATATTTATCTTTGTGAGGACTCCCCTGATCAGCTCCCTTGAAGAGGACCCCCTCCCTTGCTGTCCATATGACTAACCAGTCAGTCTTCAGGAGTCTGCTATGAATTTAAAGGGACCCTCCAGTTCTCAAGAGGTTGCTGTCCACTTGTCCAGATCTGGGGCCCTCCCATCACGGCCATCGGACACTTGTGCAAGAATTTAATTCCATGGCTCTGTCACTGCAAGCAAGAATGTCCTAACTGTTCACCAGATGCTTGTTGTCCCCATTCAGGGATGATGATGCATTGGGCAATTCTATAATTAGGGCTAGACCCACTGCAGACCCACTGTCTGGGCCCCGCAGCTTGGTATCGACCAACTGAGTAGTCGATTCTGCTTCCAACTTAGGAGGGAGCCAAAGGCACCCAGAATCGTAACAGAGGTGCTTATTAGGGAAGGAAGAGATTGTTTCACGTGACTACAGTAGACTTGGAATGGGTCTGGGTAGCAGCTTGGGCATGACGAATGCCAGGAAAACCTGCCAGCTTCACAGGGGTATGACTTTGCCTCCTAGCTGATGCTCGAGCAAGGGGAGCCTGGGTGTGGCAACTAGTGTGGTTGTGGGGACAGAGTTGTTTACGGTCGTGCTGTCTGAGAGAGGAGGGCCATGGTTACGAGGCTTAGAACTGGCCACATTTGAAAAGTCTGTTCATTCCCCTAAATCACAAACTTTCCCTTAACACTGACATGAAGCTGTTTACGTTCCCTAGCAAAAGACGAAATCTTTCACTGACCAGACTGGAAGACGAACAACAGATTGTAAACTTTCTTTCTCTTTGAGTGGTTTTGGGGTGGGAGGGGATGGAGACATTCACAGAAACACACAGGCACAGACAGCCATGACGAATTAGTCTGTCTATGAAGTATTTGACCACACACATTAAATTAATTGGAAATCAGCAGTCAGCTCTAATATGTTTATACCCAAGTGAAAAAAGTCAGACTGTTAAGTTTCTGTTTTTCTGACATTTTAATAGCATGAAATAAAAATCCAACAATGAAGGACAGCAAATTCCTTGTTTCTTTTTTCTGGGGGGTAGGGGAGTGGGAAATGAAGATATATCTTATACCCTCATCAGTTAATAGATTTTAATGGAATTACTAGGCCAGAGAGTATCCTATTACACAGAAAAAGCCAGACTGGCTTTCCAGTTTATTACTAGCTTAGGGATCGACTTCATTTGAGCTGATGTTTTCTTTCTATTTTTTTTTTCTTTCTCCTTCTTTAATGAAAATGAAAGTCCTTTGTGTACAATCTTGCTAAACTTTCAGAACAATCTAATTGTTTTTAAGTCACATGATTCCTTTAGGGACACACGAAGGGCACTTCTAAACCCATAATCTGGGCTATAAAAAGGACCTGGGGCGACTGATCAAAGGTGAACTGCCCATTTACAACCTCTCTTTCAAGGCCCCTTAGCATCTCCCTGACAGTTTTATAGAAGTCTTTCTCTTTTGCTCCAACTCAGATCAAAGACTTGGATGCACGGATCTCCCCACCCCCTACCTGGCACGGAAGGAAGGGATTACCCCTGGAATTAAAAACCGCAGTGAAGTGGGCTTACCCACCTCCCTGGGGGGTAGTGGGTGAGACCTGGTGCAGACCAAGACAAAGGCAGGATAGACCCAAGGTGCCCTCCCTGTTCCCGCAGCAGAGGAGATAAACTTTCTCCCTCTGCCTTCTGGCCTTCAAAAGAGAAATTCTCTGACTTTTGTGCACAGTTTTAGTTAATGTCTGTAAGTTGCTAGAATCATATTTATTTATCAATAAAAAGCCTCTTCTCCCCCCACCCCCTATGATAAGCCCAAGCAACAGTCCCCACCCAGGACATTGGAAGCTCTCCCTAAACCCTGAGTCTGGGGTATCGGTGCCCCAAGAAGGAGGTGCAAGGAAGCTGCAAGCCGTGTTGCATGGATTCAGGTCACCGCCTCATCTATTTGTTAATTTGTTTTCAATACCACCCCCTACTGTGTGTGAGCACACTGGGATTTTCTTAGGTCTTAATGATCACAGTAATTTCCTGGGAATGCTTCTCTGAGGGCTGGAACTGCCTCAGTCCCTGGAGACTCTGCACCTAATCCTGAAACGAGACACCCAGAGGTGGGTGGGAGCAGGAGCGCCAAGAAGCTTCCCTTGCACTGGGAATCGCCGGGCCCCTTCCTCTCCTATTCAGCCCTGACCCAGCACACCAGGGATCAGCAGGGGTGTTGACAGGAGTGGGACACACAAGTTCCCAAATCATGGAATCTTCTAGTTCAAAGGGACTTGAGAGATGATCTAAGACTCCCCCACTGTGGCATAGAAGAATTCTACAGAGAAGCAGGACAAGCCAGGTTCACCCAGAGTCACCAGCTCAAGTCTCATCCTGAAGCCAGATATCCTAACGCAGGAGGGACACGGCTACCCACCCGCTGGCTTAGTTCTCCGCATAGGATGCCCCACAAAGGAAATTCAGTTCCTGCAGTGTTTGGGCCCTCTGGGACTGCTGGGGAAGTAATTCGACTTTATCTCTGTCACTAGTAGGAAATTGTACAAAATTGTGTTTGCAATGAAGAGTGTCTTTCTTCAGGATACATTGTGTTGTTATCCAGTAGGCTAATTAACTCGAGCTGTTGTAACAGATTATATTATGGGCTTGGAAAACGATTGTGCCTGTTCTTTTCCTGTTCTTCTGTACATAGTCAAAAGGGTCTTTTTGATTGTTTATCTTTAGCTTCCCCTAACCCTTAACACCTCAACTTTTTCTGTGCTTTTGCTTTCTTCTGAGGTTCTTAAAAGTCTGTAACATTCTTCTAAATACAGCCTCAATTTTGCGCCCCTCCTTCCATCTTTGTGTGTGTTCTCTTAAAATCAGCACTCCTCAGCAGAAATGCTGTTTTCTTTGGATGGCTCTTTTTATTCTCCTCTCTTTCTTCCTCATTAGGATCATTTGCAATTTTAGGTTCTGAATTTTATTTTTAGAGCCATCCTTTTTTAGCCATACTCCCTTTCAGAGGTTCTCACCATGAGATCATCTATTTTGAATTTTTTGAAATCTGCTTTCTGTAAGTCTGTAAGTCGGAAGATACACAACGTGCTTTCATGGGATGATGGACGCTCTCTCCTGGGCTCTCATTGTTTTCACATCACAAACAGTTCTTCACTGGTCCCCTTGCTGTTGCCTGTTCCTTTCAAATGGTGAAATTTTTAATCAAGCCACTTAAGACATTACTAATTGTTCTGATTTTTAGAGAAATGTGAGACTTTCAGACTTTCACAAAAATGTATGTTTTTTTTAAAGTGTTAACATTTGTCGTTGTATTTTGCCTCTTTGCTAGTTTTCCAAAGATGTCTGCAACAGTATCTCCCATCTAATCTTATCTTCTTTCTATGTGACGTTGACATGTCTTCCCTCAAATGGTGGAATCTATGCTCCCACCTTTTAAGATGGGCAGGCTTGTGACTACGGCAGAAGGAATGCTAGGCGACTTCCAAGACTAGATCATAAAAGGCAATAGAGCTTCCGCCTGGTTCTCTCTGGGGATGTTTGTTCTTGGAACCCAGTAACAATGCTGTGAGGACAACCCAACTAGGTTGTATAAGAAACCACATGAAGAAGCCACATGTGGGTGTTCTAGATGACAGCTCAAGTGAGGTCCCAGCCAATAGCCAGCAATGACAGCCAGCCATATGTGTGAAAGATGCCCCCAGATGATTCCAGCCCCCAGCCATATCCAGACTTCATGTCTTCCCAACTGAAGTCCCAGACATTCTAGAGCAAAGAAAAATCATCTCTGCTTTGCCCTATCTGAATTCCTGACCCACAGAAATCGTGAGAGAGAATACCATGATTGCTGTTTTTTTAAACCACTGAGTTTTGCGGTATGATTTGTAATGCAGTAATGAAGAACTCATGCAATAATTAAACCCCCATTAACAAAGAAACAGAAATTAAGACTAATTAAGAATACATCATCTATACCCTACTTCTCATTGCTCAGTCTTGGATTTACTCCCATTCCAAAGTGCTATGCCTGCAATTCAGGTCCAGTTCCACCAGGTGGAAGTGAAGCCATGGTAGCATTCATCCCCAGTCATCAGGCACAGTTGGGACTCCCTTTCCCGAGCCATTTAATCTTGGTTATAAAAGCAATTAGATTATCCCTGCTTAGTATACTGTGTGAATTTTAAAAAGAGCAAAATTAAAACATCTCTCACATATGTCTCTAGCTGATTAACATAACACAATTGTAGCTAATTTCAGACCCCCTGCTGGAAAATTTTCCCTCCTACTTCAATTTATTGAGATCATTTAGTTGCAATGAACAGAATCTGTTCAAGCTGACATAAGCAAAAAAGAAAATTGATTAGAAATAGAGGGATCTGATGGATCCCGAAGACAGGAAGTGAGGTCAGGCTTCATAGAAGTTAATGCCAGAAACTGCAAGAGCCAGGTTGGCTTGTTTCTCCAAATCTGTTTCTCTCTAGAGCTATATTGTCTTTTACTTTTGACTCTTTAGGGCACATGCCTTTTCTCTCTCTCTCTCTCTCCCCCCACAGAGAACAGTTTAGCATGTGGTTAAGGGCAGTCTCTGAAGCCAAGATGCTTAGATTCAATTGCCAAATGCCAGCTCTGCCACTTAGTTATTTATGACCTTGCACAAGTTCCTTAAGCTTCTGTTCTTCAGTTTCCTCATTTGTAAACTGAGAAGAATATAAGTATTTACCTTAAAAGATGGTTGTGAGATTGAGTCAATATATGTAAAGTTCTTTGAACAGTGCCTGTCACATCACCAGAATTTGCTTTCATTATTATCTTTCTTTGCTCACTTAACCACACCCAAATAAGTGTGCCCTGATGCTAGCATTATGTCTTAGTCTGTTTGTGTTGCTATAACAAAATATCTTAGACTGGGTAATTTATAAATAATAGAGATGTATTTCTCACAGTTCTGGAGGCTGGGCAATTCAAGATCAAGACACTGGCAGATTCAGTGTCTGGCAAGGGCTCACTCTCTGCCTCCAAGATGGAGCCTTGTTGAGTGGAAGAAGGCAGAAAAGGGGATTAACGCTGTGGTCTCATATGGCAGAAGAGATGGAAGGGCAGAAAAGGATTGGGCACTCCCTCAATCTCTTTTATGAGAGCTCTAATCCCATTCATGAGGGTAGAGCACTCATGACTCACTTGCAAAAAGGTCCTGCCTTTTAAAACTATCACGCTGAGAATTACGTTTCAGCATTTGAATTTTGGAGGTACCCCCACACTCAAGCCATAGCAATACCCAACTCATAGTTCAAGTGCCTAGCAGAAACCTATGAAGATCCTGAGACCCAATGTCACATTCCTAGGTCAGAGAAGCTGATTGGACCAGCTGGAGTCACATGCCTCCTCATGATCCAATCAGCTGTGGCAGAAAGTGAGGGAGCAATGAGAGGACTCAGCAGGAGGCTAGATTCTCTGAGAAGAGGACATGGTGTGTTCTCAGAAGTGGGCTTGCATGCCAGTACTCCCAGATATGTCACCACCAGCATTCCACATCTGACAGCTCTGCTACTTTGAACCTCAGCTTTAGCCCCCTGCTAAGCAGAGACTCTTCATATTATTGACTGACTCAGATGGCACAAGGAGGGTGGCTTTCTTTGTCCAGCAAGCACTCCCCTCTCTCCACATACCCAGCCCTCCTCCTTCTGCCCAGCACCGAGGGCTCTAGTCCTCGAGATGCCAAAACATATGTATCTCTTCATACTAGGAGATGACTTTTCAAATCCTCACCTAGCTATTCCCCCCTAAAGTTAGTGAATTTTCCCTCTAACAGACAGGACAAAAGGAAGAATCATTTCAGATCCCTCCCATTTGGTATTGTGCTTTAAGCTGCTCATTTTAACACGTGGCAACTGTTAACATGTCGAGGCTCCTAGTGGTAATGGAAACTTTGAGAAACAATACTTAAAATTATTGACCTAACCACAGAGAAAAAGAAAAGTAAGCAGAATGTTGAGCAGAAAGGTAATTGGCTTATCAAAAGGATAATGAGATTTAAGGAAATATTCTCCTTTCATTTCATTATATTATTCCGATCTCTGTTAGATTTGGTCATTTAGGGTAAAAAGCTCTAAAAGAACATATTTCAAACCCTATTCTTCAGAATTACTTGAATGTTAGGGACAAATCAATAGTTCTCAAAATCATGGAGCAGAGCTAATTAGTGGTCTTCCCTAGGGGAGGAGATGCTACATCTGCCCACTCGGCAGCATCAAGACAGCCTCCAATGTGACATGAGCAGACCTTTTCCTTGGGCTTTTTGTTCTTTTATTGGTGATTCTTTCTGTAAAGTCTCAGAAATCTTAGTTGCAATAGCCAATATTCTTGGTGTTTTAGGGTGTCGCCATTAGACTCTCTTTCTGAGTGTCTCAGCAAGGCTATTAAGCTTTGTGTATCTTTAGAGGATCATTTCAGAGAAAACAAGAGGTTATTTCAGGGGGAAATGACCCATGGTTGAACATTAGCTCTGTTAAGCGATAGACAAGAAAGGAGTTATAATGTTCCCATAAGCTTTAAATGAGAAGATTGCTCACAACTTATGGGCCATATTTCCTACATCCAATGCCCTCATTTCCTTTCCTCTGATTCATCCTTTAATGAATTGATTGCTTCCCCTATTTTTCCTCAAGGAAATTGCTCTCTATGCAAGGTTATCAGATTTACTTGCAGTTTGAGCCAAAGAAGCAACCTCTTTCACTCCATCCCCTTCAACCAGAAGTAGACTGGACTGTCTTAATCTAATCAAACAGAAGCTTATGAGAAAACAAGACAAGTGTGGCCTGTTATTAAATTACTGCTAAATACTTAATAAACTGTAGATGTCAGAAACAATACATATAAATGCTGTAAGGCATGTGGAGACAATTAACACAATTTACTCTAATAATAATTATAGAGTCACTTATGCTCAATTCAGAAGCCCACAAAAAGCATTATAGTTTTTGCTGAACTTTCCCTGCCAGCTCCTCCAAAGAGCCACTCAACTTCTCTTTAGCCCATCACTCTATTTTAATTTTTTGCATAGCACTTACCACTCTGATATTTTTATAATTCTTGTTTTTAGTTTTTTTTAACTTACTTATTGTTTACATTCTCTACAAGAATGTAGGGAGAGCGGAGCCCTTTTCTGTCTCTCACCACTGCATTCTCAATGTCTAGAACAAAGCCTAGTACACTGTAGGCACTCAGTAAGTACTTGTTGCATTAATAAACCCCTGAGTGTGTGGGTCTGCCAGCCTCAGCACCAGCCCCTAAAGAGCATATCATCTACCTTCCTGGATGCTCCTTAGTGGAACCCTGTTGGTGCCCTATAATCCACGTCTTGGGCTGCTATATCAGCTGTAATTCTACCTGTTGCTCCTGCTGCCGATGGTGAAGGTAGCCAGCTAGGCGATCAGTTTGCTAACCTCTGAGAGACATTTCATAAGACAATGCCATTTTCAAAAGCCATTTTTTCCAAACCCTGAAAGAGTCAAAGTTTAGCTATAGACTTATTTTCTCATTAGAAACCAGTCAGGCATATAGGGTGCAAATCCACATAGCAGCCCACGAGGTACACTGGACTCCAGGGAGCAGCCAGGAACCAGGCCTAGTGTGTGGTGACAATTAGAGCTACAATTTTAACAGCAGAGTGTACAAAACCAAACCAGATCTCCCCCACACCTCCATATTCCTGACATCCAGTCTTGAACTCTTAGTCATTTTAGTTATCTGTGACTTCTACTTGCACCCAAGTCCTCTGCAGAAGTCCTCTCGCTTCAGCCATTGCACTGCACCTCGCAAGTACTTACAAGTTCCTGTTGCAGTTCAGTTGCTTGTTTACGTTTATTGCCATTCATAGACTATTAGTCTCTTGGGGTCCGAGACCATGTCTTGTCATTTATTTTTCCCTCCCGCAGCATGGTGACTTTCATGTGGTAGGAATTAAAAATATATATTAACTGCCTGACCTTATGTCTTCCTAAGCAGCAATGCTCAAAAGAACGACTAGGGATCAAAGGTAAATATAAAATACAAGGGAGCTATTTGGGGCACTTGTGTCCCTGTTTCCTGGTTGTTCAGCAGCTCCCACATTAAAAGTCAAGCCTGGAGCCTCAACTCGTGATTTCTTCCACAGCGTAGAAAAGCTCTCTGCTTTCCTCATCGTGGCCAGGCCATGAGGGTCCCCGCCCTATGTGAAATAGAGGACACAAGATGAAGAGGTGGGGAGCCTCCCTGTCCTGCTCCAGTGGGCGCTGGGAGAAGGAAAAGAGCTAAAAATAGGGAAAGGAAATAATCAGACCCGAGGTTTATAAGTTCCCCACCCCTCAATTTGAAATCCAGGAGGGTGAGGATGTTAGATAGCTTTTGGGGACAGCCAAAAGCACAGATTTCCTGCATGCCTTCCATTTCGTGGTGGCACTCTGCGAGGAGGCCAGCTTGCAGGGCCGCAGCACTAAGAGGAGGTGGCACATTCACGTGAGGTGGTAAGGCAGGGAGAGGCCTGTGTACCGTGGGGCCCCCAGGCCTCCCTCCAGGCCCACGCACTGTGGAAGTGCCCGTAGGTTCTCACATGCCCCTTGGGAGGTAGAGATGGTTGTTGAGCACCCACCAGTGGGCCTGACACGGAGACTCCATGGTGGGGATAGAGTAGCCTTAGGGTGGAGGGGGACGTGGGAGACTCAGAGGATGTGAGCCAGGCAGGTGGTACCCTCAGCCCTGACCGAACCATAAGGTCTACTGCAGAAACCAGAAACCAGTCCGATACCTGGCCTGTAACAGGACCCGCCAAGACCCAGAGGCCAGTGCAGCACAAGCAAGAGCGCCAAGCCTGCTCCCCACACCTCTGCTGCCATCTTGGGGTGGAGCAGGGGGAGGGGGAAGAAATCAAGACTTCTGAGCATTTAGCCCCGTGAGCCTCTCAGAGCGGGAATAGACTGAGCTGCTGTCGCTTGTTAGGTTCCCCTCATCTTTCCTCCCTTTCCACAGCAGGGGGAGGACGCAGCAGACTAATCAGTCATGGAAAAACCTCCACATTTTTGTTTTCACCTCTGAGTAGCTGTGCATGAATTTGGAACTGTATTACATATACGTATCAAGTATTTGCTCTTTTTATCTAAAGCGTCCTTAAAATATGGTCTAGTGTTATGACTACCAGCAACACCAAAAAATTGGGATGTCTTCAGAACTCTTAAAAATTGATATCTAGCAAATGGATGTGGCGCCAAGATAACACCAAGTTTGAAAGAGTACTGCGGTCTGTGTCATTACATTAAGAACACAGGACATCTCCGTTTGGCTTGTGCAAAGCCACAGTAGGGGTCCCCATGTGTACTCTGCTAAGTCCCCTCAGGTTGTCTTCCAGCCTCTTACTCTCCCCTGTGGATTGCAGCAAGATGGGGACTTGAGAGGAAACGAAGGCAAGGTGGCACGGAAAAGCAAGTTGATAAATATGCTTATTTGTCATGGCACAATCCTCTGTTATTTTCATCCTGTTGATTTTTGTGCTTTGCTGTATGTGTCACTATGTCTAAGGAAACGAGTGGACTTGTGAACAATCTTGCAATTGAGTGGTCATAGCTCAGTACAAGGTTTCAGGTAAACCTCCCCTAACCCAACCTGTCTTCTGGTCCCCGTTTTTCTACCACTGTGTGTAGTAGAAGAGGATGGGCCCTGTCTGCAGCTCTCCAGCCATTATTATCTGTGCCCCCTCTAACTGTGAGATCTGGAAGGCCCAGTCGCTGCAATATATCCGTCCTTGATCTATTTCCTCCTATGTTTGATGAATTAGTCAGTGCATGAAAGAATATATGAATGAGTCTAGGCAGAGGTGGTAGCCCATAGCTCTTAGAAGACAGTAAATCCCTGTGGGCTTGATTCGACTGGGGAAAGGTTGAGAGGCATAGCAGTCTCCCATAGAAGAGCTGTGTTGGTCCCTGTCTTCTCCTAGCTTAAGAAACAGGTCTGGAGCAGCGCTAAAGGATCCTGGGGTAGCCTGGGATCCTGCACGACTATGAGAGCTCCGGGGTAGCCCAGAATTACTCCTAATTAAGAGAAGTCCCAAGAATCTGGGGTAGTTCTGGAGCAAAGCAAGTGGCTTCAAAGCACACTCTGCTTCCACTTACCCAATGAAAACCTCAGAGGACTGTGGGACTGAATGAGAGTTGGGAGGGGAGAGATCCTGCACACCCAGAACAGTCCTTTCAATCAGGGAGACCAGGGGTGTGTGGGGATTCCTGGAGGGAAAGAGGCCCCCTGTGAGCGAGGCAGAGAGCTGAGAAATGGAGGCAGAAATGGGGACAGAGAAACAGGAGAGGATGGCGGGGGGCTATGATTACTCGGGGTCGTAGCTGAAGCAAGGAGGGAGAAGGCAAATGCCAAAGGAATGCCAAATCCTCGGTAAAAAGGCAGACACTGAGAACCTGAGGGCCTCAGATCTCTAACACTACCCTCCTCCCTTTTTTTAAACAAGAAAACTAAGTCTTTGAGTAGTTCAGGGCCACAAAATCCAACAGCCCAGAAATGCAGAGCCAGGTCTGGGGTGAAGGCCAGGACCATTGGCTCCCGGTGCAGTGCTCTGTGAGGCTCGTGCAGCACCTCTGGACCCCCAGGAAGAGACAGTGTCACCGGGGAGGTTGAGGATGTAGCCAGAGTAAAGAAGAAGGATGAGAAGTTTGTAAATCAGGAAACCCATGCGACTTTGCCCAGTAATAATGGATACCATCCCGTGAACTGTTTAATCCTATCAAAGGTCCTGTTTGGGAGGAACTGACAAACCACTGAGCCTGTCTTGACTAGAAGGGAATTATTGATGAGAAAATTTAATTGAGGTCAATGCCTTCTCCCATAAGACCCCAGAGCAGCCATGAAAAAATCAAGTGTAGTTCAGAGATGCCAGCAGAATTCCCTGAGCCTTCCCCTCCCCCCTGCCACCCCCCCAAAGAAACCAAAATCTCTTCAACGTGAACGCAAGGGCAGGGTAAAAGTGTTGTTAATGAAGGACATATTCATTATGGGTTTAGACTGTACTGTTTTGGAGGGGAAAAGTGTTTTCCTTTGGGAGATGTGCTTTCTTCAACCAGCCAATCAATTGAAGGAAGTGCTAGGCGTGATAGGAAAACTCACATAAGAGGCCCCTATTGTCTGGGACGCTGGGGCCCTGTGGGACAGGATGGCACAGACATCCATGCTCATTTCTATGCCACCTGGGTGTTATTGGGCTCTTCATGACTCAAGAAAGATCCAAGCAGAACTCTTTGTGAGTTTTCAGACTCAAAGATTAAAGAGTGTACTGACAAATCCGAGAGCAAGTGAGTCAGGTTGGGAGGGCGTGGATGTGCTGTCAGAGGGTGCTCACTGCAGCGCTGCTGTCTGCAGCAGGGAAGCTGAAGGTCACCCAGAGTGTCTCAAGGGGAGAGTGGAGGGGAAAGCAGGTTAGAAGGGCACACAGCAACATGGATGGATCTTAATGGCATAGTGCTGGGTGGAAGAAGGGAGAAACAGAATATACTATATGACACAACACCATTTATATAAAATAAAAACATCAGCTGGGCGCAGTAGCTCACACCTATAATCCCAGCACTTTGGGAGGCCAAGGCAGGAGGATTGCTTGAGGCCAGGAGCTTGAGACCAGCCTGGGCAATACAACAAGACCCAGTCTCTACAAAAAATTTAAAAAATTAGCCAGGCATGGTGGTGTGTGCCTGTAGTACCAGCAACTCAGGAGGCTGAGGCAGGAGGATAGCTTGAACCCAGGAGCTTGAGGCTGCAGTGAGCTATGATTATGCCACTGCACTCCATCCTGGGTGACAGAGTGAAACCCTGACTCTTAAAAAAAAAAAAAATCCCATGAAAGTACCACCATGTAGTTTGCAAGAAATACACAAAAAATACACAGGAAATCCATGATTATCTATAGGGGGAAGGAGAATAGGAAGGGTGTGTGGAAGAAAAAGCAAATGAATAATGAACATAAAAGCAGGCCCTGCACAGACTGAAGAGGAGAGTGTGCCTCTGCAGTTGAGGTCCAAAAAACAGGAGTGGGGTGGCTTCCAAGGGGGCCCTCCTTAGGAAGATCTAAGTCTGTCCTTGTGAGATTCAGGAAAAAGTCCAAATAGGCTGGGCTTTAGGTTCTGTTCCTATTCTCTGAAATTGCCCTGTCCTTCAGGAAAAATCTGCACATGCCTGATGTGTCATTTCATGGAGGCTGAAGGGCCAGCGGCTCTGAGGAAGAGGAGCCTCTCCTACTTAGTTACCTCTCGGATGCCATGCCTGTCTGGGGGGCTTTGGCTCAGAGTTCCAGGTGCTTTGGGGGATGTAGGAAGGTGGCCCACAATGAGACAGCAGCAGTAGAAAGAAGTGCTACTATCCGTAAGAGAAGACGCCTGTCCAGGACACTGATGAAACTTCTGATTATCTCAGAAACAAATGTTATCCTCTGAGAAGTGAGGCAGTGGTCCCCAGCAAACTCTTGGGGTGTATGTTATTATCAATTTGCAGATAATAAATAAACTGAGGCTTAGAAAGGTTAGACAGTTTGCCCAAGGTCACACAGCCACTAAGTGGCAGGGGCAGGGTATAAATCTAGGTGTGTGTGGCTCCAAAGCTAAGCTCTTAACTGCATTTGATATGTATCCAGAATGGTGCCACACACACACACACACACACACACACACACACACACACACACACACACACACACGTTACAAAAGGTACATGTTGGGAAATGAATACCTACTCTTGGAACTTCCTTCCCAAGCTCCCCAGGGCACCACGGAGAGGGGTTTCTCGGGAGGAAACAAGGACAGTTGGGATGGCAGCAGAATTTCTCGTGCAAAACCAACTAAAAATAACAAGGGGGAGACAGGCAGGAGGGAGAGTGGGCTGGAGAAAATGGAGGCCAACTCTCAGCGTGTAATGGGGCTTCGGAAACAGCAACTGAAGACAGACTTGGAGAAATGCTTTGCAGCAGACATGTCCTTGGGTGCGATTCCATCTGAGGCCAAAAGAGAAAGAAAAAATGAATGTCATCTGAGTTCTGGTGCACTAGCTCTTACCTGAAGCACCTCTCGTGGCGAATGACAATGGTAGAAGCAGGGGTAGAATTCAGGGTCTGAAGGGACACGTAGAGGTCACCTCAGCAGATTTCTCGGTGGGCATTGGAGAGGACAGGGACTTGCACCAGGCCACACAAGCACCAGAGCCTAAGCCTCTGGCTCCCCTGTGCCACACCACCGTCCTCCTTCAGCCAGCTTGGAGAGACGAAGCCCTCTGGCCCACCCAACAGACGCTGCTCCTTCCTCTGTTGCTGCTCACACCAGCATTTTCATTTTTTCCAGGAGATTTTGCTTTTCGGGAAAAGGTGAGAGGCAGGGAGGCCAAGGGATGCCTCTCGGGATTGGAGGGCAAGTGCTCGGGGGAAAATTCTGGACATAAGTTTGGCCACAGCTGACCTCCCTCCACTCACCTTCTTTTCCAGTCTCTTCCTTCCATAACCTTCCCCAACTTCTAAACCCTCCCACTCTTTCATTCTAAACTTGAAGTGGGGGCTGTGGCCTTAATTTTAAAATTCTAGTCAGTTTATTCTTCAGAGAGAGACCTGGGCCCTGATGCCACCACAGCGGGGCCTCCCTCAGCAGGAGAATCAGAGCCTGTCCCAACGGATTTTCTTTCTTTCCAGCAAAGCAACAGACACTCCCAGAACACAAAAGACATGGAGAATCCTGTCTCTTTGAGGGACTTAATTACCGACATTAGTTACTCCCCTCTTCAGTACCGGCATCTTTGCCTCACTGCTTCTGAGAAGAGGGACAAAGAATTTACATTCTTATCCAGGCTGGGTAGGAGACGTTCCCCGCTAGGCACACAGAGACCGCCAGTAAGGTAAGTGACCCCCAAACACAGCTACCATTCACTAGCTGGTTCCTGAAGTCCACCATCAGAGTTTTTTCTTTAGCTTTGGAGGTTATTGGGCAATTAAAATTCAAATATTCCTGGAAAGGATGATAGCTACGACCAACCATTTGCAACTTAGTATAATTTATTCTCAGATCACCCGCCAAAAGCATTTTTTAGAGGGAGAGGGAAAAATCAGATGACCGAGGAAAAGAAGAAGGTGGAGGGAGAGAAGAGTCCACAGGTTAGAGGGAAGGGAAGAGCCCAAGGAGAGGCTGGGGGCACAGCCTGCCTCACCATCAGTCTCGAGCACGGACCTCAGTGTGCTTCCAGAATCAGCAGTACCAGCAGCTCCTGGGATCTGTTAGACACGCAGGTTCTGGAGCCCCATCCCAGACCTACTGAGTCAGAAACTCTGGGGGCAAGGCCCAGCAGTCTCTGGTAGAACAAGCCCTTCAGGTGCCTGATGCTTGGTCACGCTCGAGAACCGAGAACAGCTGGCTTGCAGCCTGTCCTGCGCACGGGACCCTCCCCTGCCCCACTGCTCATCAAACTCCCTTCCCTGATCAGCCTTACTCTCCTGGGTTCTGCATGAGAAACCTCTGCAAGAGGGAGGCATGAGAAACCACCACAGGGTGCGGCCAGGAGAGTGTTTGGCAAACTGTAAAGCTCTGTAGCCATAGGAGGTGAGATGGTGATGAGAACAGGGCTGCCTTTGTCTGGAAGGGGAGAGGGTTTGGGGCGGAGCTGCTGCTGAAGTTTGGCAAGTGAAAATGAGTGATCATCTGAAGAAAGTCCCCCAGGGCAGCCATCTGCCATCTGAGAAACTCAAGTGGGAAGTGTATTATGTGACGATGTGGAAATACAGAGACAGAAGCCTGCTGAAGAGAGTCCAAGCCCTGACTGGGACCCCACAGGTGTGGGTTCTGAGCTGGGAGGTACCGCTGGGTGGGTGAGCTTACCTCCTCACTCAGCATCTCCTTTCTTTGGGCGCTCAAGATGCATCTCTTAGGCCAGTTCATTTCCTGGTTAATATCCCCCCAACTCCCACCCCTCATGCCCTGCCCAGGGAACCGTGGTGGCAGAGGCAAAGGGGAGGTCCAGGGAATCTGATAGTGAAGCCTGAAATGGTCTTTTGTAAGCTGGGCATTTCCTTAAAGTTCCCTTCCCTGCTCTATTTTTCTTTCTAGCACTTGTCAAAATCTGAAATATGTTTTTTGTTGTTATTGTTTCCTTCCACTAGAACGTGAGCTCCATGAAGGCATTATTCACTGCATTACTTACTGCTCAATCCCCTAGGGCCCAGGACAGTGCTGGCATATAGTAAGCAGCCAATAAAGATTTTTTGAAAAAAATGAATGAATCTTAAATTCATTCCAATCTTAAACTTTGCTCCATGATCTGTCAACATTTACGTTAGTATAAAAACAAATTTTCCCCTAATAGTTGTGAAAAATCAATGCCTCATGGGGCTCCGGATGCCTGCACACACCACAGCTCCAAGATCCACCACAGAGCAGAGCAGAGCTAGGACGAGAGGGTCGGGGCCTCTTTGTGAAGGGGGAGTCAGTTTACAAAGGCGCATGTCTGGGAGCCTCATCCAGATTGGTGTTTCTAGGAGGTGGAAGTATAGGAAAGTTATATCCAAGTGTCAAGGCAATGTCAACACACTTGCCTGACCCAATAAGATTACCAAAATTTCTATTTGAATCTGAACTCCAGTGAAATCTTGATGAACAAGATATTCAGAGAACAGTCCTTGCAAGACAGTGCTCTTCTTGACCTCAGGAACAGAGTCTTAGTCCCTTTGTCTTCCTAGTACTGGGCACAGTGTGAACTTAGAAGGCCCTAAATGAATGCTTGATGAATGAAAAATATTCATTTCAATTGTTTTTTATGGGTATTAAATTATATTTCAGACCTTGTGGATAAAAATTATCTTAAGACATATTCAGTAACATTTTTACATTAGCAAGTAAAGAGTAGTGAACCTCCTTGCATCTTCTTATGGGAATATAGGATCTTGCAAGTAGTCATCAGCAAGTGCCCCCACCATCCCTGAGCGTGTGTCATTGTCGGAGGCTGAGGGTAGGATGCAGAAGGGGTATGCGATTGAATTTGTTTTAACCCCAAGAAATCATGGGGCACTAAAACAATTATCGGGTACCTTTTTCCATAGCCTAATTTGACAAACGAAGAAACCAAGGCCCAGAGAACCTGCTTACACAAGCACTGGATGCTTTACATGTATTATTACAAGTAATTCTCACAGCAGCCTGATGAAATAGATTTCTGTGTTAAGCCTCCTTGGGTTGTTCGTGACAGAAACCCAACTCAAACAAGCTTAAGAAAAAAGGGAATTATTGGTGCACATAAATGAAAGTACCACAAGTTATCTAGCTTGAGGCTAGACTGGCTCTATGTGCTCAAGCAATGCTAAAAACCTCTCTCCTTTGATTTCCTCCATGTTAGTTTCACACTCCAGTGTGTTCTTTCCATGTAATGGGCAAGATGACCCCCAGTAGCTCTGGCTCCCATAAGCCTTACATCTCACAATTTTAGAATGAGAGAGCCCTGTTCTGATGCAACACCCACATCAGCCCTCCTGTGTAACCTTGTTTGAGCCTCTTTGGGCCACGTGAGCATGTCTGCACCAATCATTGTGTCTAGGAGAATGGGATATTTTGATTAGCCGCTCCATATGGTAGGGGAGGAGAGGTTCTTTTATCAGTGGAATGAAAGAGGGCAATTCCTAATCCCGTTTTACATAGGATGAAACTAAGAGAACTCAAGCACTGTACCATGATTACCCAAGACCACAGGGCCTGTTAACCGCAAAGCTGGGACATAAACTCAAACTATTTATCTCCAAAGCCCATTTTAAAATTTTTTTCTGGTTTTCTTTGTTGTTGTTGTTGTTGTTGAGGGGGGAAGGAATAATTCACATACTCTAAAATTTACCATTTTAAAGTGTACAATTCAGGGAAAAGCCTGTTTTAATCACCAGGCCAGGTGTTCTTAACTTTGGTGTCATCAGCACTCACTTGTGAAGTAGGTGATAAGCAATTTGTTGCTATTAATAATTGAATTACACAAGTTATTAAATGATTTACTTTAAAAAACGGAAGTCAGAATTAATAAAAGATTACCCCACTAATAATGTCATCCCCATTTCCTTAGACTCTGATGTACTCTTTTAGGTGTAGCCAGCATAACTCCTGCTTAAGAGGGTATTGTCAGCCATTTTGAGTAGTTCCGATGAGATAACAGTGGAGCACATGCTACAGCTTACCATAGAGCTGTCCCCATCGAAGACAGAATGGGTAAGCACCCCAAGAAAGATATGGCGTGTTCTAGGAAAATTAGTAGAAATGACAAGAAAGTGCAGCAACATTGCAGATTACAAAAAGAAAATTAAATCAATAACATTTCTAGATTCCAAAGATGAAAACTAGAAGAAAATACAATGAAAAAAGGTAGCTCACTCTCTGAAAAATCCAAAACGTTAAGTATTTTGGAATTTACCTAAAACAACACGCAAAATTTATTTAAAAAAAATTGTAAAACTCTAATGGAAAAAAAGTAACTTGAATAAATGGAGCTTCTGGCTGGGAAGATTCAAATGGTATATTCTATCTGAGGTGTAAAAGCTCATGCGATCTTGGGCCATGTTAATACCCTGCTTTAGAAACAGGGAGGTGACAATCCTGCTGTCCCCTGAACTGTGCAGAGACACTCCAAGGAAAACCCAGACAAACTAGAACATGGGAGAGGGGGGTTGGCCAGGTGGCAACAGGTCTGGAAACCAGGTCACACAAGGAACTGAGCAGGTTGAATCTGAATGTTAGAGAAATGGGGGCATTTCCTCCAGGGGAGAGAAGATTTAGGGCGTTGAAGGGCTGTGGTATGGAAGAAGTATTAGACTTGCTCTGTGGAGCAACAGCTACTGAAAATTACAAGAAAAGAGATTTTGCCTCAAACAAGGTAGCAACTTTCTGAAAGTCAGAAATGTCATTGATCTAAATTAAATGATGCTGTGAAGCAGGCAGAGTAGATGATATCGTCACTTCTGACAAAGAGATAAGAAAAGGTCCAGCAAGCAGAAATGACTCATCTGTAGTCACCCAGGAAGGCACATGAGACCGTGGACACCCCCTGTGCTATGTCCACTGCCCCAGGCTGCTTCTGGACCCAGCACTGAGCCCAAAGATGTGGCAAAACAGGTGCGAACAGCCAGCAGTGGCCTTCTCCTCTCCCAGCAAGGAAGTCACAGGAAAGCTACCAGTGTCAGAGGATGACAAACAACTCTGAATACCTGTGGAAAGGAGGGTCAGACAAGGAACAGTGATTTCCTATGGGAAAGAAATGACTTATAAAAGGAAACGGGAATTTCTGACAGGAGACCAGGGATGTTTGACAGGAGAGCAGTGGTTTGTGACAGGAAAACAGGCATTTCTGACAGAAAATGTTGGCTTCTCGTGGGATATTTGTCGATTTCTGAGAAGAAAACAAGGGGATAGTGATTTTCCTCAGGACGGTGATTTCTAAAAGGAGAGTGGTTATTTCTGACAAGAAAACAGACTGTTGATAGGAGAGCATGAATTTCTGACAGAACATTAGTGTCCGTTACATAGGAGAGTAGTGATTTCTGACAGGAGGTCTTTGACAGGAATGAGAGTTTCTGTTTGGAAGCACAAAAAGCAGCAGCACAGAACAAATTGAAAAACAATAGGGAGGAATAAGATTCCCTCAGAGAAGAGCTCGTTGGGTGTGGAGGGAGGTTCATCAGTAATAACAAGCTGGGTCGGTGGAGGCTCAAATTGGGCACGATCTTGGGTCCAATATGTCTTTGGCAGAGGGGGATTGAGTGGGTTGGAGGGAGAGTATCTACCTCTGCATGATATGTGTGAGCACAGGTGACTAGGAAATACATTCTCACCCAGAGGCTTGGAGGAAAGGGAGGAGAGGGAAATCTGGTCCTTCTTCAATGCCTCGAACCCAGAGATAAAAAAGCCTTGGTTTTTCACTCAAGAAATTCTAATGAAAGCTTCTGTCCTCTTAATTCTTTGCCCATTCTTGGCGAGGGGGACAGGACAGGAGAGATGGGATCTCTTTAATGCTGCAGCCATGACGCTACCCAGGTACGAGACGCTAGCAGGCCTGGAGAGAGATTAGCATCCTAGTGGAGAGGAAATGCACTCAGGGAGGGGGGGTGTCAGTAAGGAGCCCCCGACAGAAACGGCAGGCTGGCGCAATCCTGATCAGCAGCAGAGATGATTCGCTGTGTCCACGCTCAGCGCCCACGCACCTGAGAGCTCCCAGGTGAGGCCGGGTCCCCTGCCAGATGCCTCCCCACGGGTGGCTATGTTTTCTGCGAGCGAGAGCCCGGCAGTGCCCAGCCGAGGGGGGATATGTCTCCGAGGGCAGAGACGCGGTTGCTGTCGGACTGAGCTCCCATTGACCCCAGCTCCCAGCACCACGTCTGCCATGTGACTGGATTCCTGTGGGCACCGAGCGCCCGGAGAATGTTAATTGTGCAGATCCCCAGAACAGCTGCCGCAGCCGAGCCAGCACGCCAGACTCCACTTCCGACCGGATGCGGGCTCAGCCCTGCAGGCCGGCCGCCAGGCCACAGCCTCCCGCAGGCAACCCCTGCTGGCCAGGCCCACCCTTTGCTCTCTCTGGGGGTCCCCACCACTTTCTTCCTACAGCCCCAGGGAGCCTGGTCTTGTCTTTCCAGCTGCCACCACCTATCCTCCCTCTTGGGGTTCCTCTCAATCCCGGACTGGATTCGGAGGAGGTCAGAGCTCCCCAGCTTTCTCCCGTCTTGATGCCCCTTACTGGTTCTCAAGCCATTTTATTGCTGCCATTGCCAACTGGGAAATAGACACCATGGTAATAAGAATTACAGAGGAGAAGCAGAGCTGAGATTTTTTTTTAATTTTAAAAAATATTGCATTTCTGAAGAGAGTGGTGATTTGCCTTGGGAGATGCTTATGGGGCTGGTGCCGCCTCACTTTTGAGAACCACTCTAATAGACTTTCCTAGGCAAAGCCGTTTCCTGGCTTCTCATCTGAGGAGGCAGGTGAAATGTCTGGCGTCCTCAGAAGTGCTTCTTCTCCTTTAATCGCCAGGGTCACTGCTCACCCACAACTTCCCCGGGAGAGCAGTGCCGTGAGCTAGCAGGCCGTTTGCAGCCTCCAGGTCAGTCCCTTTCTGTGAAGACTTACTAGGCCTTACTTGTTGCTTAACATTGCTAAACTTTAGTTACCTCATCTGTAAAATGGGGATAAAAATGCCTGCTCTGAGGCTGGGCGTAGTGGCTCACTCCTGTAATCCCAGTACTTTGGGGGCCGAGGCAGGAGGATCGCTTGAGCCCAGGAGTTGGACGTTGCCGTGAGCTGTGATGACACTACTGTACTCTAGCCTGGACGACAGAGATCCTGTCTCAGAAAGAAAAAAAAGGCCTCTTTGCATGGTTGTTGAGGTGATTAAATGAGATAATGTGTAAAGTATCTGGCACTCAGTAGGCTTCAGTAATTTGGTCCCCTTACTTGTCCTCATCAAGGGAAAGCAGTGCCCGTGAGGGCAGGGCTGCAGCAGGTAAGGCTGTGCAGTCTGGGCCTGCCAGGAGGGCGCCCAGCTGGGCGGCCGGGGAATGCCACAGGCCTTCACTGCCGTCAGGTGCCCCGGGCGGGGCTTCCTGCACAAAGGTACCCCAAAGGGAAGCCGCATTGGCTGCTGGGTGTCCGTGCCAGCCCCAGCCCACCCCACTGGGGAAAGAAAGAATGGCACGTCTAAGGCAAGCGTTTGTAGTTTGCCTCCTTACCTACAGGTAGACGAGGTTCCCCTCCTCTCCTGCTTGTCATCGGAGGCCTTGGTGAGGGGCAGAACAGCTGCCACTGTGATGGGTTCCCCTTTTCTCATCCGGGGCTGCTTGAGTGAGGCTGGCCTGCCTGCTTTGTGCTCAGCAACCTCCGCCCCTCCCAGCACCCCCACAGGGGTCATTTGCAGCATCTCAAACTCACAGCCTCTACCTTTACATCCAGGGCCCCCAGAGAGGCTCTCTTTAATACTATGGACAAACAGCCAAGCAGGGTTTTTCCCCTCTGTAGGAAAAGACTAAAAGATGGCGTTCAAGGCCAGCCATCCTCAGAGGCCGAGTGCCTCGGCAGCAGCCCTCACGGAAAGGGGCCTCCTGTGCAGGGCTGCCTTGATGTTGCCCTTTTCTGTCTTCATTTCTGTCTCACGCAGTTGCTAAGACACGAGACAGGATACATCTCCAAGAGTTGATCTGCATATTTCCCTTTTGCTCTGCTCTCTCCCTGGTACCCAAGGGCACCCCAGTCCACACTGAGCGGAAACAAACTCTCACAGAGCTTGCAGAGCCAGGGCTGGATGCAAAGGCTCAGCAGTGTGCTTGTAGAACCAGATTTTCCTCTCCCAAAGACTAAAATAACTAGGCTTGCAGAAGCAGGAAGAGGCAGCTGGGCCTGGATGGGGAGGGGTGGGAGGAAGATACCTGAGACCTGAGTCTACTCAGCGTGGCCCCACCCAACACAGTGCTGGACATGCATAAGGCCTGGAGCAGCAAACTGTGGCCTTGGAGGCCATGAGGAGGGATGAGGCCAGGTGGGGAAGCCCCACGCCTGAACAAAACCAGGTCCAATTTTTCTATCTAAATTGGAGCTGTAATGTACTCACACTGGTGAGGGGGTTGACTGTGGCAGGAATGCTCTCCTCAAATGAAGGAATTTCCAATGGCAGAATCCTTTAGAACAGCAGTCCCCAAACTTTTTGGCACCAGAGACCGTTATTTTGGAAGACAATTTCTCCATGGACTGGGGAAGGTCGGGGGCGGGGGGGTGGGGGGTGGGGATGGTTTCAGGATAATTCAAGGGCATTACATTTATTGTGCACTTTATTTCCATTAATATTACATTGTAATGTATAATGAAGTAATTATACAACTCACCATAGGTTGGGGACTCCTGCTAGAAAATGCTGGAACCATTTCAGAAAAGAAACTTCTATTCATGAGCACAAAACTAATTGAGTTTCTCAGGTGACTGGAATTTTTTTTTTTTTGCACTATTTTTGGGAGGAAGAGACAAATAAGAAGGAATCAAAAACAAATCAAGGATTTCTTTTTTAAAATAACAAAATACCAACAGCTTCCAGGGACTCCTACGGAGTTCACATGTAGCCAGTGCAATCCATCCCTATTATATTTTTGCAATAGGAACAATTGATGTTCAGAAGGATGACCCTTGAATTACCAGGTCATCAAAGGAAGCTTGTATTCACTCAGTTGCCAGAATCCCTATTTCCTTTGAATTATAGTGCAGCAAAGCCTGACCATATTTCTAAACTAACTACAAGCTCCTTGAAATTGATTTTTCAAGAATTCTAACATCCTTTGGACAAAGGTGATACGGTATATAAATTTAATGTATTGAGCCTTCAGGAACAAGACGGTTTTTGAAAGGAACCTCAGGTGGCTACATCCTGTAGAAATTTGATGGGAATGAGAGTGGTTCTTAACTGGAGAGTTAATTGGCATTTCCCCCCCAGGGAATATTTGGCAATGTCTGGAGACCTTTTTGGTTGTCACAACTGTGGCGGGGAGTGGGATGCTACTGGCATCTAGCAGGTAAAGGCCATGGGATTCAGCTTCACATAACTACATTGCACAAAATAGCCTTTCACAACAAAGAATTATCCGTTCCAAAATGTCAGTAGTGCTGAGGTTGAGAAACCATGGTTCATGGCAATGCAAAAAGAAGGTGTACACCAGTGAGGGGCAGTAGGGTGGCTGCCCTAATGCTATCACAGGCCTTAGGGCCAAGCTCAGAGGCCTACCCTCTCATCCATCACTTGGGGAGTTTTTAAATCTCAAAGATACTGCATTTTGCCTTACCAAGCTCTTAGGATGGTTCTAGGATATAAAGCCAGGACATCTATCTGCAATAAAATATAACCATCAGAGTCTCTGACTGCTCTATGCTGGCAAGAAGGATGCTCAGCAGAGCTTAGAGTGGAACATAAGGAGTTCCATGAGTCACATACTGCCTAGTGCACCCAGGTCTGCCAGGACCTGAGACTGAACCCCTAGTTTAGTGCATGCCTTCCTTAGTCGGTACTGCCCGGCTCACCTGGGTGGAGCTACCTCTTCTAGGGTTCCTCTGGCAACCATGCCTTCTTGTGACCAACACCTCCTTGCTTTGGATGTGTTAATGTCATCAGTAAAGTCTGACTTCAACCTGGGGCCAGAGTGCACTTAAGGTGATTGCATTTCCTGGCTCTCATTCACTCATTATGCTTACATTTTACAGTTGAATACAGAAATTCTCTGATCTGAGAGCAGAGGGAATTATTTTGAGAAGCCAGCTAACCTGTGAGTGTCTGGAGTGTTCATGAGCAAACATAGTTTGCTGTAATCTAGTACCAGCATTTTCAAAAGTATTAATATCATGTAGCAATTAATAAAATGTAAACAATTTAAAGTGTTCATAATTCATAATAGCTTGTTGTCAATATGTATTTCTCAGTCAATAAATACTAAAAGTATAAACACCATGTGGGAATGGGTCTGGGAAATATTTTGATGATAAAAAGGAGGATCTATAACTGGAAAAAGTTGGAAATCACTGGTTTGACTCCCAGAAGCCCAATTTCCCATATTTCTTAGTTATTGAGCAGGGAGCATGGTAACCCAGCATTGCTGCCCACCCTGTGGATTCTGCTTGCTTCCTCTGCCCCTCGGGACACCCTGTGGGGAACAGCCCTAACCTTTGCATTTGTGTGCTTTACAATTTCTGAAACATTTTCACATCCATCATCTCATTGGCTCCTCCAACCTCTGGTGAGGAAGGTAGAACAGGGGCTATCACTTCTACTTTATGGATGAGGACATAGCTTGGGGAGCTGATTTGTCTCCGGATCTACAGCCTGCAGAGCTGGTGCCTCGGCCCCAACCTCTGACTTGGGACCCAGAGCCCTTTCCACTCCCTGCATTAATAATGGACTGCTCTGGATGTCTCTGATCCATCCAATATCAAACTCTGCTCCACAGTAACTAGTGGATGAAGAGACCTGGGAAGTATTTTTGAGGGAGTACATGTGATAATTTAATATAGTCATATAATTTGTAAAGATCAAATCTGTGTATTTGAGACATCTACCCTCTTAGATATTTAAATATTTTCTTTTCTTTATGCTAGAACCATTCAAATTCTTCTCTTCTAACTATTTTGAAATGTACAATAGATTATTGTAAAGTATAGTCACCCTGCTGATCTAACCCTAGGTCTTATTTCTTCTATCAAATGTATATTTATACCCCTTAATCAAATTCTCTTCATTTCCCCTCTCTCCTCCCCACCCTAGCCTGTGTGGTTACCATCAGTCTACTTTCTATCTTCATGATATCCACTTTTTTAGCTCCCACATATGAGTGAGAGCATGTGATATTTGTCTTTCTGTACTTGGTTTATTTCACTTAACATAATGATCTCCAGTTCCATTCATGTTGCTGCAAATGATGGAATTTCACTTTCTTTAATGACTGAATAATAATCTATTGTACATATACCGCCTTTATTAATCCTTTCATCTGTTTATGGGCACTTAGGTTGATTCTATATTTTGGCTATTGTGAATAGTGCTACAATAAACATGGAGTGCAGATGTATGTTTGACATGTTGATTTCCTTTCTTTTGGATATATACTTAGTAGTGGAATTGCTGGATCATAGGAGAATCCTATTTTTAATTTTTTGAAGAAACTTCATACTGTACTCCATAGTGGCCGTACTAATTTACATTCCCACCAACAGTGTATGAGGGCTCTCTTTTCTCCCCATTTTCACCAGCATCTGTTATTGCCTATCTTTTTGATAAAAGCCATTTAACTGGGGTGAAATGATATCTCATTGCAGTTTTGATTTGCATTTCTCTGATGATTCATGATGTTGAGCATTTTTTCATATACCTGTTGACTATGTGTATGTCTTCCTTTTATAAAATATCTATCCATTTTTAAATCAGGTTATTTGTTTTTTTTGCTCTTGAGTTGTTTGAGCTCCTTGTACATTCTGGTTATTAATCCCTTGTGAGATGGGTAGTTTACAAGTATTTTCTTCCATTCTATAGTTAGTTTCCTCACTTTGTTGATTGCTTCCTTGGTACCGAGCTTTTTAGCTTGACGTAATCCTATTTGTCTATTTTTTGCTTTGGTTGTCTGTGTTTTTGAGGTCTTATACAGAAAATTTTTGCTGAGACCAATGTCCTGGAGCATTTCCCTGAAGTTTTCTTCTAGTAGTTTCATAGTTTCAGGTCTTAGATTTAAGTCTTTAGTCCATTTTGATTTTATTTTTGTCTATGGTGAGAGATTGGGGTCTAGTTTCATTCTTCTATATATAGTTGTCCAGTTTCCCAACATTGTTTATTGAAGAGACTGTCCTTTCCCCATTGTATGCTCTTGGTACCTTTGCTAAAGATAAGTTGGCTGTAAGTGCATGGATTTGTATATGTACTGGTTCTCTATTCCATTCCATTGGTCTGTGTGTCTGTTTTTCTGCCAGTACAATGCTGATTTGGTTACTATAGCTTTGTAGTAAATTTTGAAGTCAGGTAGTGTGTTACCTCTAGCTTTATTCTTTTTGCTCAGGATTGCTTTGGCTATTCAGGATCTTTGTGATTCCAATAAATTTTAGGATTTTTTTCTGTTTCAGTGAAGAATGTCATTGGCATTTTCATAGAGATTGCATTGAATCTGTAAATTGCTTTGGGTAGTATTTAATATTAATTCTTCCAAACCATGAGCATAGACTATCTTTCCATTTTTTTGTGTCCTTTTCAATTTCTTTCATCAGTGTTTTATAGTTTTCCTTATATAGATTTCTCACTTCTTTGGCTAAATTGATCTCTAGGTATTTTATATTCTTTGTAGCTGTTGCAAATGGGAATGCTTTCTTTATTTCTTTTTGAAATTGTTCACTGCTGGTGTGTATAAAATTTACTGACTTTTGTAAGTTGACATTGTATTCTGCAATTTTATTGAATTAATTTATCAGTTCTACCAGTTTTTTGGTGTAGTCTTTAGGATTTTCTAAGTATAAGATCATGTCCATCTGTGAACAAGGCTAATTTGACTTTTTCCTTTCCAAATTAGATGCTGTTTATTTCTTTCACTTGCCTAAATGCTCTAGCAAGGACTTACAGTACTGTATTGAATAACAGTGGTGAAAGTGGGCATCTATGTCTTATTTTAGGTGTTAGAGGAAAAGCCATCAATTTTTTCCCATTCAATATGATGTTAACTGTGGTTTTGCCATATATGGCCTTTATTATTTTGAGGTATGGTCCTTCCATAGCCAGTTTGATGAGGGTTTTTTATCATAAAGGGATGCAGAATATTATCAAATGCTTTTTGTCATCTATTAAAATAATCATATGGTTTTTGTTCTTGTTTCTGTTAATAGGATGTATCACATTTGTTGATGTGCAAATGGGGAACCATCCTTGCATCCCTGGAATCCCACTTAACAATGGTGAATAATCTTTTTAATGTGTTGTTGAATTTGGTTTGCTAGTATTTTGTTGAGAATTTTGGCATCTACGTTCATCAGCGATATTGGCCTGTAGTTTTCTTTTTTCATTGTGTCCTTATCTGGTTTTGGTATCAGGGTAATGCTGGCCTCGTAGAATGAGTTTGGAAGTGTTACCTCCTCTTTGATATTTTTGAAGAATTAGAGTAGAATTAGTATTAATTCTTCTTTAAATGTTTGGTAGAATTCAGCAGTGAAGTCCTGGGCTTTTCTTTGATGGGAGACTTTTTATTATGGCTTAGATCTTATTACTCATTATTGGTTTATCAGGGTTTTCTATTTCTTCATGGTTCAATCTTGGTAGGTTGTATGTGTCCAGGAGTTTATCCATTTCTTCTAGATTTTCCAATTTGTTGGCATATTGTTATTCATAAGTCTCTAATGATTCATTGTTTTTCTGTTGTCTCAGTTGTTATGTCCCTTTTTTTTTTGTCTCTGACGTTATTTATTTGGGCTTTTTCTCTTTTTTTCTTAGTCTAGCCACAGATTTGTTGATTTTGTTTATTTAACAAAAAACAAATTTACATTTCATTGATCTTCTGGGGGTTTTTTGGTCTCATTTATTACTGTTCTGATCTGTATTCTTTCTTTCTTTCTACTAATTTTGGATTTGTTTTGTTTTTGCTTTTCTAGTTTCTTGAGGTGCACCATTAGGTTGTTTATTGGAATGCTTTCTACTTTTTGGATGTAAGTGTTTATTGCTATAAACTTCCCTGTTAGTACTGATTTGCCATATCCCACAGATTTTGGTAATTTTGTATTTCCATTTTCATTTGTTTCAAGAAATGTTTAAATTCCTTCTTAATTTATTCATTGACCCATTGGTCATTCAGAAGAATGTTGTTTAATTTCCATGCATTTGTGAAGTTTCTGAGGCTCCTTGTGTTATTGATTTCTATTTTTATTCCGCTATGGTCAGAAAAGATACTTGATATGATTTCTATTATACTTTTTTGAATTTGTTCAGACTTGTTTTGTGGCCTAGGATATGGTCTATTTTGGAGAATGTACCATGTGCTGATGAAAAGAATGTGTATTCTTCCTAAGATATAGTCTATTCTGGAGAATGTACCATGTGCTGCTGAAAAGAATGTATATTCTGCAGGAGTTGGGTGAAATGTTCTGTAAGTGTCAGTTAGGCCTGTAAGAGCTAGTGTATAGTTTAAACTCTAATGTTCCTTTGATGATTTTCTGTCTGGATGATCTGTTCATTACTGACAATGGGGTGTAAAGTCTCCTGCTATTATTATATTGCAGTCTATCTCTCCCTTTAAGTCTATTAATGTTTGGTTTATATACTTGGGACTCTAGTGTTGGGTACATAGTATATATAATTGTTATATAAGTGTTATATATATATATCAGTAACCTTCTTTGGCTCTTTTTACAGTCTTTGATTTGTAGACAATTTTATCTGATATAAGTATGCCACTCCTGCTCTTTTTTGGTTTCCAATTGCATAAAATATCTTTTTCCAACCCTTCACTTTCAGTCGATTAGTGTCTTTATTGGTGAAGTGGGTTTCTTGAAGGCGGCATATAATTGGGTCTTGTTTCTTTGTCCATTCAGCCACTCTATGCCTTTGAATTGGAGAATTGAGTCCATTTACATTCATTGATAATTAAGGACTTACTATTACCATTTTGTTTCTTGTTTTCTGGTTGTTTTATAACTGTTCTCTTCCTTTTTTCCTTTCTTATTGTCTTCCTTTGTGGCTAAATGATTTTCTCTTCTGTGGTAATATATTTTAATTCATTGCTTTTTATTTTTAGTGAATCTATTATAAGTTTTTGCATTGTGGTTACCAGGAGGCTTAAAAAAACATCTCATACATGTAATGAGTTATTTTAAAGAGATGACAAATTGTCTTAGATCTCAAAAAAAAAAAAAAAAAAAAAAGAATAGAAACAAAGAAAAAATGGGGAAAAACTCCACTTTAACTCCACCCCTCACATTTTGATTTTTAGTGTTCTCAATTTAAATCTTTTTATATTACTTATTTCTTAAACAGTTTGCTATAGCTATTACTATTTTTGAGAGATTTGTCTTTTGAGCTTTATACTAGAGTTATAAGTGGATTGAACACCACAATTACAGTGTTAGAGTATTCTAGGTGTGTCTGTGTACTTAATTTTACCAGTGGGTTGTATACCCTAAAAGTTTTTGTTTGTTTGTTTGTTTTGTTTTGTTTTTGCCTGTTAATGTTTTTTCTTTCAGATTGAAAAACTCCTTTTAGCATTTCTTGTAAGATGGGTCTGGTGATGGTGGATTCTCTCAGCTTTTGTTTATCTGAGAAAGACTTTATCTTTCCTTCATATTTATAGGATAACTTTGCTGGATACAGTATTCCTATGTGGCAGTTTTTTTCTTTGAAAATGTCATTCCACTCCCTCCTGGCCTAAATATTCCATTGAGAAGTCTGTTGCCAGACAAATGGGAGCTCCTTTATATGTCATTTGCTTCTTTTCTCTTGCTGCTTTTAGGATCCTCTCTTTGTCCTTAACCTTTGAGAGTTTATTATATGCCTTGGGGTACTCTTATTTGGGTCAAATATATTTAGTGTTCTCTGACCTTCCTGTACTTGTATATTTATATCTTTCTCAAGTTTCAGGAAGTTTTCTCTTATTATTTCTTTGTTAAGCTTTCTGTATCTGGCTTTTGCTCAACACCATCTTGAACAACAATAATTTTCAATTTGGTCTTTGGAGGTAATTTTCTATGTCTTATACATGATCTCCATTGCTTTTTTTTTTTTTTTTTTTTGAGACAGAGTCTTGCTCTGTTGCCTGGGCTAGAGTGAGTGCCATGGCGTCAGCCTAGCTCACAGCAACCTCAAACTCCTGGGCTTAAGCGATCCTACTGCCTCAGCCTCCCAAGTAGCTGGGACTACAGGCATGCGCCACCATGCCCGGCCAATTTTTTCTATATATATTTTTAGTTGTCCAGATAATTTTTATTTCTGTTTTTAGTAGAGACGGGGTCTCACTCAGGCTGGTCTTGAACTCCTGACCTTGAACAATCCACCTGCCTCGGCCTCCCAGAGGGCTAGGATTACAGGCGTGAGCCACTGCGCCCGGCCTCCATTGCTTTTTATTCCCTTTTCTTTTTTCTCCTCTGTCTGTCTGTCCAAATAGTCTGTCTGCAAGCTCAGTATTTGTTTTCTCTGCTTGATCCATTCTACTATTGAGAGCCTCTAATGAATTTCTCAGTCCAGCAAATGTATTTCTCAGTTCCAAGATTCCTGTTTGATTTTTTTTTTTATTATTTCAATCTCTTTTTAAAATTTCTCTGATAAATTTCTGAATTGCCTTTCTGTGTTATCTTGGAGATCACTGAGTTTCCTTAAAACTACTATTTTGAATTCTTGGTCAGAGAGCTCACTTATTGCTGTCTCATTAGAGTCAATTACTGGTTCCTTGCTTTGTCCATTTGGGGGGGATCATGGTTTCTTCTTTGCTATTGTTTCTTATAGATGTATATCTATGTCTTTGCATTGAAGGATTAGTTTTTTATTCCAGTTTTCTCTATTTGGCTTGTTTTGTTTTTTATTGGATATTTTTGTTTAAAGGTTCTTTACTGCTAGGTCACTGCTTACTTTTTGGCTCTAGGTGACACCTTAAGCCAAATTCACCTCAGCTCTTTTAACCAGTTGCAGTGCTGCCCTTCTTGAATGGAGGAGGTCCCAAAGGGACTACTCTGTGTGGGAAGGCTGGCTAGGGGTTCATGCCCAGGGGACCTGTGGGACAAATCTCCTACTGTGTGGTGCTGCTAAAAAGCCACTCTGATTTGGCATCTCCTTTGGCTGAGTTAGCAGTTTCCAGGGCTGGGGATGGTAGTCCTGCCTCCCACATTTGTCTCTGCCAGTCCTCAGGAATATTTCTCCCTCAGGTACTCACGATGCTTCCTGTGAATTAGGCAGCATTGGGTATCCTGCCAGAGAACCAAAGATAGTAAGGAAGTTGCCTGTCCAGCTCAATTTTACCTTTTTCAGTGTAGAAACAGTGAGTTCGGGGGGAATTTTCTGTGCACTTGGTGCCAGGCAGAATTGGGGGAAGGGGTATAGCAGATTTGGAAGTCCAATTCGCTTACCATTTGCCAGAGTTCTTTCACTTCTCTGTGGCCCCATGAACTGTCTCATCTTCATATTTGAGTTCTGGGATATTTCTGGTGATAATCTCACCACTGTATGTTTGTTTTTGATTTTCTGTTGTGGGGGGTCAAGGGGAGTGAAGCCGGTTTACTTCTATGCCACTATTTTTCCAGTGAGTATTTAAGAGTTTAAATAATGAACTAGTCATTGTACATACTTCTGAATCCCAATTAGTTTTTGAGAATTTCACAATGATAAAGAAAAGAGAAAGTAGTGAACAAGCCCATATTCAGTTGCCATGGAAACCCATGTTTACCGTAGAGCTCATATTTGGTACAATTTCCTTAAATTCTCCTTGAGGATTCCAGGTGGTCTTGGGATTCTCTGAACCTCAATTTCTAAATATATTTAACCAGATTAGATATTTGTGGGTTATTTTACCTTTGACATTTTATTAGTGTAAACCTATGAGTTCTTTCAGCATCATCAAAGGAAGAACTCTCTAGAATAAAAGAAAGTTTTATTTTTTCAAGAGACATCCATCCATCCATCCATTCATTCCTTCAACAAACATTGCATATAAGATTACAGATTTAAAAATAGAAAAAGTTCATTGAACACAAACTTATGTAGCTAACTTCTATAAGGAAATCAAGAACTATAAGAAAGTCATTATGACTGGCTTACAATTGATGCTTCAAACCACTTTTGATGAAAAGTTAAGGGCTCTTCTGCTGGAATGTAAAGTATGCAGACTAAGAAAATTTCCTACAAGTGAGTCAGAAATTCTCTGAATTCTAAACAGGCTTTCAAATGGCTATAGTGTTTGGAGAAAACTAGTAATAGAATACCTTCAGTTCTTTGTGATGAGAATCTAAAATCTCATAGAAACTTCAAAACAGTTTCCAGTGCAACTATCCTAAGGGCGAGAAAAAACTGTTAGATTTGATCTAGAGTGTGGAATTGACCTCATTAAGGGACTTTCTTCCTTGAAAAAAATTTTTATATAGTACAATTCCATTATTCACACAATATCTTTTCATTTGATCAAAAAGTAACTACATTTTATTTGTAAGGGAGAGATGGGATTGATTTGGCAAATGGAAACTAAGAAAATATTTCTAGATGGATATTTTGACTTTCACAGTTCCATGGAAGAGGACAAAATTAGGCAGGAAATTGCAAAAGTCTGTGATTCAAAGGAGGAAATTACTTGTGTGGTGTCACGTAGAGGATCCACTGAGGAGGTGCTGCTAGCACAAAGTGAGGGGCTTGGCCAGCTTTTCTGTTTAGTTTCTGAGTACTGCTGCTTATACTACTACCAGGTGCCATACCCCGAGGAGGGGGCCCTAAGATGGGAAGGATGCTACCCCTGCTCTTGAGATTTTATAGTCCATTTGGGAGAGACTCAGCCAAATAACTAGGTAGCTCCAGCCCAGCGTGATTGGGACGCTAATGGGGCCAGTGCCTGGGAGCACATGTAAGGGTTCTCACACCTAGGCTAGGAGCGGGGGTGCTGCCTGGACACAGAAAGACAGGAGTCTCTCTAAAGTGCCTTCTAGGTCTAATGTTTTACATGTGGCTCTGAAGAAAAAAATAAGTACAGAATCATGACACTGTGATACAAAATCCTCCAGGGAAAAAAACAGTACATGAGAACACTATCAAATCCTCTAATACCTTTATTCAGTAACACTTGGAAAGAGGAAACTAGGCAGACACGGAGGCTCTGGAATCCGCAACACCTACCCCCCAGGTTTGCTCAGGTTGTTAGGGGGTCTCCAGGGACATCCACTCTCCCCATTAGCAGTGAATTGGGCCAGAGAACACACCACAGCTGCACTAATATTTGCTCTATTAGATTACAAAGCCAAGTAATTGCCATTTAAGTTTCAAATAATGGTGAGGTCATTCATCTGTGTTTTTGTTCATTTGTATAGCAATTAATTTGTACCTAAATTAACAATAAAAGTGGTTATGTGATCCAATAAAGTAGAAATGATGGCAGAAAAAAATAACCTTGTCTGTTTCACCTACTAGCATGGCTAAATCATCCTTTTCCCCTCCTGCTGTTGTTTGTCTCTCTGGAGAAGGTTATTTTCAGGCAGGCAGAGTGGGAACCAGGAGAGCATGCTGGCCCCTGTGAGGGGTCCAGCCTCAAAGGCTGGGGACAGGAAAATGGGATTTGTGTGACGCAAAGTATTGTTGATTTGAAAAGGTACTGCAGGTCAGTACTGCAGAGTGCTCCCAAGGCAGGCCAGGAAACGGCCCCCTGGAATTGTTTAAGGCAAAGATAGACACAAACTAACCCAGACGATGTTAGCATAGCATTAGCAAACTGTGGCTCTTGGGCAGCATATGGCTAGCAGACACATTTTATTTGGCACAAATGGGTTTTTAAGGTTTTGGATTTGTTTCCAATGTTTAAAACTTAGGATATTTCACATGAATAGTTGGAAGATTGTTGGCGCTATATCCACATTCCTGCCTGACATGTGGCTGGAGCTGAGAGGTCACTGTCCCCTTTGGTCAGACCATGTTTGCCAATTTACTGCAGTCCCCACCACTCTCTATTGTCCTATACTGTGCCTGCCCCTCCCATTATTACCCTTCCTGGCTCCTATACTAGGATTTGCCTGGTCACTTGCAGGAGTAACTTTCTTGGTTGCCGTTTATATCAACTTCACTTTTTTTTTTTTTTTTGAGACAGAGTCTTGCTCTGTTGCCCGGGCTAGAGTGAGTGCCGTGGCGTCAGCCTAGCTCACAGCAACCTCAAACTCCTGGGCTTAAGCAATCCTTCTGCCTCAGCCTCCCGAGTAGCTGGGACTACAGACATGTGCTAATTTTTTTCTATATATATTTTTTAGTTGGCCAGATAATTTCTTTCTATTTTTTTTAGTAGAGACAGGGTCTCGCTCTTGCTCAGGCTGGTCTCGAACTCCTGACCTTGAGCGATCCACCCGCCTCGGCCTCCCAGAGTGCTAGAATTACAGGCATGAGCCACCGTGCTCAGCCTCAACTTCACTTTTTAACTTCCTGGATCATTTTGCTTTTTCAGAATTTGAATGTCTTGAGCATGGAGGCTGCTCCCTTAAGGTCTTAGACACCTGCTGCTGTGTTCTTTGGTTTTGGCATTGAACTTGTTGCCGTAGAACCAGAAGCCTATCCAGAGGGAACTTACTTTGGAGAGTGGCTTATCTACCTGCCTTTTTTCGGAACTAAGGCTCAGAGAGGCCAAGTGACTTGTTCAAGGTCACACAGTGACTTGAGACAGAGCCAAGACTAGAACCAGTTCTAGTGTTTTTCCTACAACATTTCAGCCTCTTCCAGAGTGCTCATTCATGATATTGCATGTCCCAAAACAAGAAGAAAATTTCCCAAATCACTGGGAAATATTTTCACCTTGAAAAAGTTTGAATAGTTGTAGACCTGTTGGGCATGGCTGTCTGCACTCCTAGATGGGCCCTGGTCATGGGATGCAGTGTTCAAAGCTTGGTTTCTGATTCAGTCTATTGATTCTGAGAGGCTTGAACAGGGAGTGAGGCCAACTGGGGTCTAGTCTAGCTCTGACTCTTACCAGCTGCGTGACCTTGGGCACATTTCCTTGCCTCTCTGAGTCAGAATTTTCCAAGTGTGAGACAGGAATGCCTGCTCACAGGATGTTGTGATAATCACAGGATATAAAAAAAATCAAAGAAAAATATAAAAAGTTAAATGCAAGTTACTACTACAGGCTATTGAGCTGAGATATCTCAGCATTCCCTTGTTTCATAGGTGAGGAAATGGAGGCTCAGGAAACTCATCCAGCCAGCGACCAGCAGAGTTCAGACTAGCAAGTAGGTCTTCCGTCCTCCCTGCCACAGCCACAGTTTGGAATCACAGATCTCAGTTAAAGCCATCTGGCCCCAAGTGTGTGGGCAGCTAGCCATAGGATGAAATGGGAAACGCCCGAACCTCCCCTCACTAGGGTTTGTGGAAGCAGAGTCTCAACCTCAGAAACAGAATCAATAAATCACACAGACTCTAAGGGCAGAAGCAGTGGGTTGGGGGAGGCTCTGGCACCCTTTCTCCTGGCATTCTGGGTAGCACAAACTCAGAGGAAGACGCTCGTAGACCCCCAAGAACAGAGCCTCACATTTGCTGGTGCCTGATTCCCAGCCCGTGAGCATGGATTTGGGAGGTATTATACTGTGCAAATGAACACCGTTTTTGCAAATCTGTGGGACCTGCCAGCTCTCTCAGTTTAACTAGATCTCTGCAGTGACATCCAGGCATGTTCTGCATTAAATTAGAGCTGGTAATTTTCAGAGGGAAACAGCTCTGAAATGGCATGAAAGACAAAAATCTGTTCCTTGAAAAATGACACCATATGTGCCTGCATTGCTGCAGTTAGGGTAAAAGGCTCTTCCTCCCTTGGTTACTCATCAAGCCGCCAATGTTAATGTCAGATTTGCAACAGAACCATATACTAATGGAACCCAAATTAGCTCTAAAATTAGCTCTTAACAAGAAACTCAAGGCTAGCTCAAGGCGAGCAGATTTCTCTCACTGTGAGAGACGGAAAGCACTTTAGCAAAGCAGCCACATATTGATATTCTCAAGCCTCAAAAAAGATCACTATTTGCTCTGAGTGAATTGCCCAAGAAGAATTGTGCACAGCCTGCTGTCTGCCTCTGCATCAGGAACTAGCAGCTCAACCTGCAGTTTTAAGAAAATCTTCTCCCAAACAGAGAAGTTATTGAGAGGTTGGAGTGTGGGTGAGGAAAGAGAAAGACTCAGAGGGTCAGATATGGGTGAGGGACCGGGTTGTGGGAGTGGCAGTGTTCAGATTTTAAAGTGTGTTCCATTATCACTGTTTATCTAATACCTTTAGAGAACCCAGAGACTACAGAGAAATCAGTTATGGAAAATGTTTACATGGATAAATGATATTTAGCAGCTGAAATTAATCATTGTGAGTTCTCTTCCACCATCCTTAAAAATTATGGGCTGAACTTTCCAAAGAGTGGCCTATCAGTAGTAACATTTCTGAGATAGTCATAGAGTGGTAAACTTCATTAATAGCCCTCAGTCTAGCCATGATTTTGCTGTCCCAGGCTCCTCAGTAAGTCCCTCAAGGGCCCCAGGTGGGAATATGAAGGTCAATGAGTCTGCATTTTGAAGGCCACTTTGGTTTTGGAGTTTACTCCAGGATTTGTGGACCAGGGCTGGTGGGAGAAGAAGAGTGCAGGAGGTAGCATGGGTGACTAGAACTACCAAAACATACCCAAGAGGGAAAAAAAGGACAAAGTAAAGATGCAGTTGGGAGTAGGAGGAAGAAGACATTAGTTTAGGTGCAGGTGGCTTGAATTAGGCATCCTCCAATCTGGAAAAACACATTCAATTCTTGTGGCTGAGACATCTACGTTCCCATCTACTCAGGGAAGCAATGAACTCCTGTTTGGCCAGGGAGTATACGTGAACCTGACATTTTGGGCCATGTGAATTCAATTCAGCTTCTTGCCCTGAATGTGCACTGAGCACCTTTGGTTGGGCATTGGGGTTGGTTGAGCTACATAAGTTGTCCTCTCAGTCTATTGGGATGATAAGACAGGCACATAGATAACCAAAATACAAGCTAGTGCTGTGGGGCTAAACATGAAGGGGAGATAAGTTTTGTGTTGTATCAGGGGAGGCTGCACAGAAGAGGTGGCATCTGAACTGGGCCTGGAAGGATGGGTAGGAACAAGTTATGGGACTTTTAGACCATCAGAGGCCATTAGCCACATGTACAAACAAGTCCCCCTGGAATTCAGGCCATTCTGGCCATGACTCAAAGCCAGCCTGGCCTTTTTTTCCAGCTGGCTCCCTTCTCCTGACGAGTGCTGGGGGAGAGGCCCAGGAAGTATGGCGATGAGCTAACATGACAGGGTGGGGACAACTCTGGGAAACTATGGTTGCTCTGGAAGAAGGCAGAAACAGGGGAGCAGAGACAGCACGTCTTTAGACAAAGTCCTGGGTGGAGATTAAGACTGAGATTACCAACTGCAAACAGCAGCCGCCGCCACAGATGGCTCCTGATTGTGCTTTTCCAGAGTGACTGACAAGCTGCCTGTGATTCCTCCCTCCCATCTTCCTTCTGTCCCTAGGCTTCGATCCGGGCAACTAACCCCTTCAACTAGGAGTGACAAGAAATCAGTCAGTTTTCTGGCAGCCCTGATACTTATCCCAGCAGATTATTGAAAAAGATAAGAAGTTGAGATATTTATTTGTATAGTTGACACCTACAAAATGGTAGTGTTTTGGGCTTCAGAGTCACACACATGAACAGTTTCTAGGAATACCATGAGAATTCAGGTGTTGGTTCCAGATTGTCCTTTGGGGTTGTGATTGGGCTGTTGCTGACAGTAATGCTACCACTTCATGAAGAGCCATTTGTCTCTCACTCAGTTTCCCCCCAGATAACTGTGGAACAACAAAAACTCTAAGCCTGGTTGAAAAGAGGTGGTTAATGGGTACAAAAATACAGTTAGATAAAAGGAATAAGTTCTATTGTTTCACAGCACAGTAGGGTGACTGTAGTTAACAATAATTTATTGTATATTTCAAAATAGCGAGAAGAAATTTGGAATATTCTCAACACAAGTGATAAATGTTTGAGATAATGGCATTCCCAATTACCCTGATTTGATCATTATACCTATACATGTATCAAAATATCTTATGTACCCCATAAATATGTACCACTATTATGTATCAATAATGAAGTAATTTAAAAATAAGATAAAAGTCACCATTTTAATTGTATTAAAAAAAAACTCTAAGCCTGTTTTTGTGAAGAAAGAAGATGGCATCATGGAAAAAGCTGTGGCTCAGGTTCTAATCCCAACTAAGCATGAAAAATTACTGTGTATCTTTGACCAATTCATTTAACTTCTCTGCATTTACCTTCTTTTCACAATTAAATGGAGTGGTGAGTATGAATGTGCTTTTTAAAAAGTAAAGCACTACACAAATTGTAGTCATTAGTAATGATACATGTAATGCCTTGCGGGGTTGTTCTGAGTCTTATTTGAAAGTGCTGTTCAAAAGAAAGTTATTATTATCAGAAATTCTAGAATCTTCTAGCCCCAGAAAGAACTGCAGATGCAATAAAAGTTTATTGAATTATCAACAACCGAAGGAGAAAGTGAAGCTCAGAACATACTGTATTAGGTTAACTAGAATTACAACTGGCAGAAACATATTTCTTATTAAATAAAAAAAAGAGTCATTTCGATAAGACAAATATCAAGTTCTCTAATGATGCTTATAAATCAATTTTTAAGATGGATAACTTGCTATCATAATCACTCATTTTTCCTGGCACTGCTTGGCAGGGAAAATCTCATAAACTCACGACCTTTTGTGTCAGTACAAATAGATCCATCTTCTCTGATTATCTCTACAGTTTAGGATCTCAGTGCAAATATACCAATATTGGTGGGCATGAGCTTTCATTTTATCCTTTTCTAAATTTGCCAAGAGCTTCATGAGGTGGTTTCTAATAAGCCATACTCATCAATAAAACAAGCTACCTTTGAATATATCCCTCAAACTCAAGAAAAAGAGACTCCCAATTAAAAAAAAACCTGACAGTACATAAATGAAAAGCATTAGTTCGCTAGGGCTGCCATAACAAAGCACCATATAGACCGAGTAGTTTAAACAACAGAGATTTATTTTCTCACAGTTCTGAAGGCTGGAAGTCTGATGTCAAGCTGTGGGCAGGGTTGATTTCTTCTGAGGCCTCCCTCCTTGGCTTGCAGACAGCCGCCTTCTCGCTGGGGCCTGACACGGTCTTTCCTCTGTGTGTGCACACCCTCGTGGCTCTTTGTGTGTCCAAATTTCCTCTTCATATAAGGACACCAGTCAGATGGGATTAGGGTTCACCCTAACAGCCTCATTTTAACTTAATCACCTCTTTAAAGTCCCTATCTCCAAATACAGTCACATTCTGACATACTGGGGGTTAGGATTTCAGCAGTGAGTTTGGCAAGGTACGATTTAGCCTATATGAGGTAGACACTCAGTGTCTATGTCACCTCTGATAAAATGCCCACAGGTATCATCCATAGTACCAGTGGAAGGCAAAGACATGCACACCCTTCTCCTGCACAAATTGCTCACATCTGTGACACATGTCATACCCACCTGTGTGGCTATGTGTGGCCCGTGCACAGGCACAAATGGCATAATGCAGTGCCTTTCAGGTAAAGCAGCCCCATGGGAAAAGGTTGTGGGAGAGGAGGTGGGGCTTTTCTGTCAGTGCCAAGGTCAGCTGCACTGGCATCCGAACAGCAGCTGCTGGAGCAGTGGGCAGCAATGGGGCAGGGGGAAGGGGATTGTGCTGCTTTTCCAGGAACCGTGTTGGTTCCCTCTCCCTGACAATGTTTTTCCCCTAAAGGAATTTCTCCTAGCTATTCGGGAGATCAAGGAGTAGACCCTGGGTCCGGAGATCTGCTGCCTTTTCCCAACCCCAAACCTAACAGGCAACAACTGATGGGGAAGACAGAGATGGAAACGTTGGCTTCTTAGTAATAGGCTCTGTCCTTTCAGATTTCCAAAGAAAAACAAGTGTGTTCAGATACCACTTCATTCCACCCTGTACATGGGAGGCCTGGGCCCTGCAGCCTGGAAGTTTCCTGATTTTCCTGTGGGAACAGCGAGTATGCTTTGAGGCACGCTCCAGAATGCCTGTAATTTTCCACCTGTGGACCTCCCTGACAGCTACAAGCCTAGACAGGAGTGACAAAGGGAACCAAGGCAAGCATAGCTTCCAGTCTAATGAAATAGGATCACCTAGAGACACTCAGAACCAAACCAGTCATGTCAATGAACAGAATTATTGAGTGCCTCCTATGTGCCAGGCATGAACACAATTCAACCCCCTACTCTAAGGTCTCAGAGTGAGACCTCATTTCACAGGTGAGGAGGCCCAAGTTCAGCAAGGTTAAAGAATTTCTCCAACATCAACACCAGCATCTGTAAGTGACAGGGCTGGGGTTTGAACTGGAGCTAGGACATCTCTGCTCAGTGCTGTGCTACCCGCCCCTGTGCCCAGGCCAGTGGCGGTCGAGTGCTGTGGCCCCACAGCTTCCAGTGCAGCCCGCCTCAGGGGCCACGGTCACAGAAGTCAGCACCCAGTGGTTCCTCTGCCTCTGCCAAGTGTGGCCTCACGTGACCACTCGGTGCCCTGCTCAGGACTTAGCACATAGAAGGCTCTTAACAAAGGGGAATTGAACTCAAGTATCATTAGGTCATGACACAAGCCACACGAGGCCACTGGGGCAAATGCCAACACCCTGATTCTGAGCGAAGGTCCTGGGAAGCCCAGGGGAGCCCTCACTGGATGAGTGGGGTGCTGGCCTCCCGGCCACAGAAGGTGCTCAGCTTCAGTCCTGCAGGGTGAGAGGACAAAGGGAGTGAACAAAAATAGATTTCCAGACCCTGAAGGAGTGGCCTCTGTGATCTAGGGTGCCCCTCCTTGTCCCCTTCACAGTCAGTGGCGTTTAATGCAGGGTCTTTACAATAGTGTCCATTCTGTAACTGCAACTTCACCAAGAAGGCTGACAGCAGAGAGCAGTGAGGTCTAACATCATCACTGTGTTCTTTCAGACAAATCGTCCCCCCATCACACGCTTCGCTTCCCTGGCTGCCAGGCGGGGCCGGTGATGCTGACCACCCATCCCTCTGGGGCGAGCAGAGCGTGTTTACATCCAGTAGGGCTCCGGCTCCAGGAGAAAAGTGTCTGATAAACACGGTACCATTCAAATGGAGTCCAGCGTTGTTTTTACTTTCACTGCCGAGCTAAAAGTTCACAGCATTTCCAATTTGTTCTCTAGAGTTTTAAAAGCTTTTTTCATTTCCTGAGTGCTTTGGGAAAGAAGGTACTAATCTGTTTTGGACAACAATGTATTTTCTCTTTTGGAATTTGGGATCTCTGGACAGGTAAGGGAAATTAGATTAAGGAATCAATCTGGTTGTTAATTTCTACTCACACACAGACCCTCCTTCTTGACGTGTCGATCAAAAGGTCATAGAAACACTGTCAATCTGGGGGAAATCCTGCCTCACTGTCTCATCCTCACGGAGGGCAAGCATTTGTTTTTGCTTTTTCTTAATCTAAACTCGTTTCTTCCCTGAAGCCCATTCCAAACTGCTATTGATTCTCCTCGGCTTGAATAGGCCATTAATAATGCTGGGTCCTCAGGAGTCCCCTCAATGTCTTGTCTTTGTTTGGGGTTATATTTGCGCACCGAGGCCCTCTGGGGCCTGCCCCCTAGTCCAGGGTGAGCAGCCCACAGTGGGCTTTCAGGGTGATTTGCATCACAGCTCCGCTGCAACCCCGGCCAGAGGGTGGGGAAGTGAGTGTGCCTGCAGCCTAGCACCCACTCCCAGGCCCCATCTATGTCTGGCTCCTGCTTCCAGGGTTCCCAGCAGGCAGGCACCTGCTGAAGAGCTAACTGGGAAGTGTGGGGAGAGCTGCAAGACTGCCCTAGAACCAGACACCTCTTAGGCACCTCCAGATACTCTCTGGCCTCTCCAAAGGCCACGTGCTTCAGCCTCAGCAGCCTCCACTGCAGTGACCAACTCCATGTGGACTCCAATCCACTTTACCTGGGCCCTCACCTCTAGGCCACACTGGTCATGGGGCTTCCCTGTTGACCTGTAGCCTGGCTGGTGCTCACGCATGCGCAGTCTGGAGGAGTGGCGGCATTAGTGCCCCCTGGACCAAATGTCTCCAACAGGAAATGGAAGACAGCAGAGAAATTCTTCTCTCTTCCTCCACCAGGTTGAGAATACGTGTTTCGTGTGGTTGTTACACGGCCTCTCAGAAGACGGCGTCGTGAAATGAGCAGTTGTGGTCAATGCCAAGCTGCGCGCGGCTGGAAGACACGACCCCTGCAGGCTCTCCCTCCACCTCGCTCCCCGTCCGCACTTCCACTCCTGGGGAGCGCGCTCCCTAATAAAGCAGATGTGCTGGAGCGTTGCCCTCGGGCTCTGCCTTCTGAGGAACCTTGGCTAGACCGTCCTTCCTAAGGAAATGAGCACGTTCAAAAGGGAGTCTTGAAGGAGGAGCTGTTAAGACTCCAAGAAAGGCATTCTAATGATGGAACCACGGACGCTGGGGTTGAAGGAGGGTAACGTCAACCCAGATTTGCAGAGAGAGAAAGAGAGACAAAGATGGGGTGGGGGAGAGAAAATCGGGGTGGGAATGGATGACGTTCTCTTTCACTGCCCTGTCTTCTCCTGCCTCCTCTTCCTTCTGCCCTTGCCTGGACCCAGGCTTCTCCCTGCGGGGCTGTGCTGTGACATGCTTTTTTTCCAGTTGTGCATTCTGCTTCCCAAGGTGTTTCATCCCAGAGAAACACCTGCTCCCTCTGAAGGAGGTTGCCTGAATTATAAATGAGCTTCCAACAGAGAAAATGTACTCAATAGAAGGCAAAGGGGAAAATCAGGTAAACAAGTGGCCAGAGTGTTTCTCTGCACATTCCAGGACGATGCAGGCTGTGCTCCCCCTGGGCCCCTGGTCTGAACCCTGAAAGCAGCCTCAGGATGGTCTGAACTCATCCTGACGACCACCCACTTCATGTGCTCTGGGCTTCCCCACGGTGCTCCTTGCCTGGTCTTCCTCTGCACAGGGGTGCCCTCCCTCGCCCCAGTGTCTCCGTGTCCAAACACTATGTGTTCTTCGAAACTCAGAACAAAATGCTAGTTCCTGGATTCCCCAGTTGGCCATGATCTCTCAGTCCCCGGTCCTTTTCCCTTCCGAACTTTCCTACCTCTGAGCACAGCATCCTACCATAAAGACTCTGGCCGATCTCCCTTTGTGAGTCAGCTAACGGGTCCTGCTCGTGGTAGTTGGCCAGGAAATAACGGGGAAGTCAGGAAGGAAGGAAGAAGGGAAGGAGGGAGATTCGACGGGTCCAGACAGGTGTCTAGTGAGTCTGGGATATGGCAGGGTCAGCAGCCGATTTTCTTTGCTCTCTCCTCTGTGTGACCTTATGGGGCTGCTGATGACAAGTCACAGCGGAGAGTCTCAGATGTGCTGCTCTCAGGTGAGGCATCACCTGAGGTCATTCTCTCACTGCTTCCCCTCTCCTCACTGAAAAGCCTGTGTCCAAAGCCCTTACTGGCTCCCAGGTGTGGACTAGGCAGGGAAGACCTGCCCAAGGACAACGTGGGGCAGTGGCTGGGTCCCAAGCGCCCCATCAGTGGGGAGGGAGGCTGTGCCGGGGTAGAGGGAGCACCGAACCTTGCTTTCTCCTCAGTCCTCCTCCCCAGCTAACACCCTCCTCACCCTTTGCCTTGTTGTCCCCTTTGAGTTTGGTCTCCTCTCCCTCCGTTAAGGGAAGGAGACCTTCTTTAGTAAAGCCCTGTGAGGTTTAAGTCCATGGTGGCTAGACCTACTGTCTTGCACATTTGGACAATGCTCTTTTGCACAGGGGCAGCCCTCAAAAATATGTGTTGAGTTATTAAAGACAGACCATTTCCTTAATCCAAAGAGCTTGAAGGACAAGGAGACTCCACCCTGAAGGCAGGGCTCTCTCCTGGACCATGGGTGAGGCATATTGGGGATGCAAGGGGCCTGCTTCATGCCCTGTTGTGGCTGCCCAGGCATCCTGTAGGATGGATAAAATGAGACATTCAGTTAAATTTGAATTTCAGATAAACAATGAAATTAGTATAAGTATATCCATACAATATTTGGAATATACTCATACTAAAATTTATTTGTTGTTTATCTGAAATTCAGATTTAACTGGACATCCTGTATTTTTATTCACTCAATATAGCAGCCCTCCCTTTGAGGTTTCTGGAACCCTCTGCCGCAGTCATTCTGGAGCACGCAGTTACGGCTTCCCTTCTGGCCCACGGAGGCCAAAGAGAGGTAATGTCAGCTGCGAGAAACTTCAGGAGTTTAGGGATTGTTGAGTTTTCGCCCCCTCTCCCCCAAATGATTTTGCAACTAGAAAAGAAGGAATCATTTTTCTTTTTAGGACTGCTTTTAAAATGGGTTAAGAATATATGTTTTGTTACATGGTATATGCTATATAGAAGTTGTTAGATTTGGAGAGGAGTTTACAGTTTACAGAGTGTGGTTACATGCATTCTCTCTTTACTCCCAAGATTAAAAGCACCTGGACAGGAAGGTGGAAAATCACCTTAGTTACAGTGGAACCCAAACAAGCGCTGGGTCTTGGGCTCCTGGTGTACCGCTCCTTCCTCCTGTGCAGCCTGCCTTCTTCTCAGGCCACTGGGCTCCAAGTTAATTAGGCAGCAAAGAAGTCTTTGGGAGAAGCTGAAAGTGAGAGGAAGTGGCCTGGAGGGGCTGGTGTAGAGACAGCAAACCAGAATGGCATGTTTTAATTGATCTTTGATTGTGCCAACAACTGCCAGCTCCCAGGGCAAGCAGCTGCTATTTCTGAGTCAGCACCCTCACTGGAGCTTGGCCTGCCCAGAATGCAGGCATTTCTGGCTCTGTGTTTCAAGCTCTTTGTGTGGAAAGTGGGTCTATACAAAGCAAAAGCTTTCTCCTTTAATTGGCCAAGCAGCTGGGAGCCTAGAGTCCTGGGAATACTGTCTAGGGTCACCTACAGCTGCCCCCTACCCGTCCACTCAGCTTATCCTGGAAGTCCCAAGAGATCCAGCTCTGCTGATGAAGCTAGACACAGCTCTGAAGACATTGCAGGAAGCTTTGGAAGCATAATATACTCTGTGAAGGAGTTTGAAAACTTGAGTGCTCCTTAGCAAGTTTCTTACATAGCAAGTTTCTTAGCATTAGTAGTTATTTAGGGGCTCCTGAGTGGCCTATGCCCAGTTGTAACCCTGGAGAAAGAGAACGCTTCCAATAGGAAGAAAGAAACTCTCTCCAATCTCACTACAAGCCTTGGTATTTGTAAAGATTTTGTCACCAGCCAGGATGAAGGACACTGGACTTGGGGGCCCTCTTGCCACTGAACTTACATAAGCCAGTGTCTTGCTTGTCATCTTCACAAAGATGTCTAATAGGCATCTCAAACTTGACGGAACTCTTGATTCCCTTCCTCGCATCCCCAACCTGTGCCTACTCCTCCCCACTTCAATAAAATCAATGGTTTGGGCTGAAGCCAAAAACCTAGCCTCCTCCTTGTCTCCTCTCTTTCTCACACCTCCACAGCCAAGCCATCAGCAAGGCCTTTTGGCTCTACCATCGCGAGATAGCTTGAATCTGTCCATTTCCCTCCTCCTTCATTGCACCGTTCTCTTTCCAAGCCACCCTCATCCATTTGAACAACCCAGTTAGGTCTGTCCATGTCCACCCTGGCTCCATGACAATCCATTTTTCCATACATCATCCCAGGCCCTAATCTGGCTCCTGCCTACCTCCCCCACAACGGGCTTCTCTTCCTTCAGTTAGAACTGACCCTGTTTAATTCCTTCAGTGCACTTAGCAGAATCTGCCCTTTTCGTATTCATTTGTCCATGTTTATTGTCACCCCTCCCTCATCAAGATGAAAGTTCCAGGTCTTGTTCTCTGCTAGTCTCCTATTTGCCTGTGTGTTAGTTTCCCAGGGCTTCATAACAAAGTACCACGAACTAGATGGCTTAAGACAATAGAAATTTATTCTCTTGCAGTTTTGGAGCCTGGAAGTCAGAAATCAGGGTGTTGGTAGGGACATGCTCTCCCTGAAGCCTCTAAGGGAGGATCCTTCTTTGTCTCTCCTGGCTTCTAGTAACCCCAGGCCTTTGTTGGCTTGTAACAGCATAACTCTAACCTCTGCCTTCACCTCTGCATGGCAGTTTTCCCTCTGTGTCTGTCTGTGTCTCTTCTCTTCTTTTTATAAGGACACCAGTCATACTGGAGCCAGGCCTACCCTACTCCAGGATGACCTCATCTTAACTTGATTACATTTACAAAGACTCTATTTCCAAATAAAGTCACAGTTACAGGTACCAGCTATTAGGACTTTGACATATCGTTTTGGGCAGCACAATTCAACCCTTAACAGCCTAGCATAGTAGATGCTAAAAAAATATTTTGGAAATGAATGAACATGTTTTAGTTGATAGAATACAGTGAGCTAATTTCCAGAGCAGCGAATATTAAATACAAAGGCCTCAGGCCAAATGTGCAAGTGGAAGGAAGCCTGTAACTATATAATGCCAAGCAACTCACTGAAAAGAGAGCATTCAGATAAGCCAGTTATTTGGCATTACACAATATTTTTAAATCTTGGAAACTGAATTTTAAAAATTTCCCGCTGATATCAAAAAGCTGGCCGACAAGCCAGTCTGCAATTTATGAATGCTTCTCCCTACACCCTGCCTTTGGCTCCTCACAGAGCAGTGGGTACATGCAATGGCTGAACACGTAGAGCTCCAAGGAGGACATGGCTCGCCTAGGAAGTGGCGGGGCCGGGTTGGGGGCCCAAGACAGTCTGACTCCCTGGCCAGTCTCATGAAGGCAGCGACTGTGTCAGCTTCACAGGCCCTGGACAGGACCCATCGTGCACAGTGTTTGTGTGGGGCTGCGTGACAAACACTCAAGAATGAAGAAGACAAGATGGGAAGAATTTTGTTTAGTCTTAAAAGAATCCAACTAGTCAGGACTTGGGTTTTCAGGAATGAGACTGATTTTGTACATTAATTCCATCAAAAAACACAGAAAAAACTCTAGTTTAGAGCGACATCTTTTGAGATCATAGCTTCAAGGTAGATTACAGCTGGAAGCCACCACATTTAGGTTTTGTGATGAGGCCCTGTCCTCAAGAAGGATGAAGTCTCAGGGGTAGGATTAAGTCTCAAATGGCTCTAAGACAAAACAGAGCATCCTAAGATTGTTGCCAAAGATTCCAGGGAGACTCAGAAGTGGGACTACAAGTCTCTCTAGCTATGACCCTTAGGAAAACTTCATGAGAGATGGGAGATCCCTTTGACCCAGGTCTGGAGGGAAAAATGCAAGTGTCACAGATGAAAATGCATTCTGAGAACAGGGAATAGCTTGAGCAAAGAAGATAGAATAAGGTATATTTATAAATAGGGGGGACAGTGGGGGACATAGCCAAAAAGTACATTGAGACCATTAACTCATTCTTCACGAGGACCCTTCAAAGGGAGTAACACTGGCTTGGCGCTCTGGGGCCCCAGTTCCTGGAAGGACCTCACCCTGGGCCTCTGGGCTTGTTTCCTCATCTACAAATAAGAGGGTTTCCCAAAGATCCTAAGTGAGGCCTCGGGTTCTTCAAATAAGCTGCTTTGATAGGCTTTCACAAGCTGCCTCATCAAGACTTTATCTTAAGATTGGTTTTTGTGCTTTAGAAAAGTTTAAAAGCCACTGGTATCAATAAATGCATTCCCTCTAACTGTATAATTCTATTTCTTCCTGCTGCAGGCTTGAGAGATCCTCTGGTTTGTTATTCAAATGAAGCATGACTCATGTAGGATTTACCAGCTCGCTCAGAATTGTCTATGGCTGTATTAAATCGTTTGCCCTGTTTCCAGTGGAGAATCCATTTTTATTTATATCCTTAGGAGAAAGAGCCTGGTGGGGCTAAAAGAGCCCTGGAAAGCAAGTCAGCAGATCTGACTCCATGCCATAATAACAAATACCGTTCATAAATAATGGATACACAAACGAATATTCATTGAATAAATGCTAACCAGCAGCACCATCTTGGGCAAGTCTCCTTGCCTCTCTGACCCATCTCCCAGATCCGCACCATGCCTGGCTGGCTTGCCTCACAGCATTTTTGCAAGGATCAAATGAGACAATACTCTTGGAAGTTCTTTACAAACTGTGAAGTGATCCACAAGTATCAGGTGGTGGGTGGTGCTGGGGAGTCAGGGCTTGGGAGAGCAGCTCTCCTGGGTGACTGTGGAGGGGTGGTTTGACTCAGAGACCTCAGGAATGGACTGATTTTCTCTGGTAAGCTTGGTTGTATGAAAGAATAAGCAAAAAAGAATAAATGCATGTACCACTTATTCTAGATGTTTCCCTTCACCCAAATCCCAGCTAGCCTTCTCAGCCACAAGGTCACTGAAAGTAAGAGTTGTCACGAACACTGGCAGAGGCCCACTGGAAGGAGCCTTGGCCAAGACAAACCCCAGGGAAGACAGAGGAAGGTCTTGTCTTGCCTCCAAAGATGTTGATCAGTTCCTTGCATTATTTGTGAGCTCAAGAGGAGGCTTTTAAAGTTATTTTTGAATTCCTAATTAAAGTCACATCATTAGGCCAGTGAATGACTGGGCATAATTTTTGCTGCAGTTTAAGGAAGTATTGATTCTTCCATTGAACTTATTCACTGACAATCTATTTACCAAAACTTAACCAATGACATCTGTCCCTCTTTAGCCTGAACCACCATCCCCACCAGTTCCTTTGACCTTGCACTGCTAGAGATATTTCTCAGGTGATTCAAACATGCTAATCTTCTCAATAAAAGGATGGAAACACCAAAGGATCGCAGCTCTAGCTGGGCTGTCAAACTGGGATGCCAGAAAGAATTTCTTTGCCCAAACACATTCCAAGGCTCTCCCTCTCATGGAACCTACATCCCTTAGCCTGGCTGGAGGTATCTGTAGTCTGGCCTCATTCTGGAGGCAGCAATGTCTAGTGGCAAGAACCCTGAGCTTGAGTTCATCCCTTCTGCTCTCTGTGCCTCAGTTTCCCTTCTGATCCAATAAGGAGGTTGAACTAGTCCTGCTGTAAAGCTCCATTCATTTTTGGGGGGCTTAGGGGGTAACATTGGATAAGAGGGAAGTTGAAAGGATAGAGCAGTTCTGCTTTTAGCAAGTTGACACATTCTGAATAAGGTTCCCTTTGGTGAAGGATTCTGCTGATCAACATGCTTAAAAAACACTGGCCTTCCCCCATGACTCTGAGGCTGCCCCAACAACTTTCTTTCCCTCTGCCCTTGAGGAAGCCTTATGGCTTCTTGCTGCACTGACTTTACTAGAAACCCCCAGCCCAGCATGTAGTACTCATGCTCCAGTTCCAGCCTCACTTCCTCCAAGAGACAGCTTGCCCATGAGGCTCCCTGCTTCTTCTGAACAAGCCCCTGGTCGTACGGGGAGCCATGCTGCCTTGGAGTGCCCCGTGCTTGGTGTCTCAAATGTGCCCCTACTTCCCCCACAAGATCGTAAGATCCCTGTGGGTAGGGACCAAGCTCTCTGTTCCACACCCACCACTCCCTCCTGTGGAGAGGCCAGATGCTGCCTCTAATCTGTCTCTTCCCCTGACAGTGGATGGGACTGAGTGGGTCCCTCTGCTCTCTGGACCTCAGTTTCCCAGGTCCTGTCTCATTGACTTTTCCAGACTTCTGCCACTCTGTTGCATGGATATCTTGTTAGGGTGGTCTATTAGGCTCAATTCTGCCTGCACCCTGGGGGCCTCACACTTTACTTTCCTTGGCTCCACTCCCTAGGGGGCCATGCCCCACCCTGGGGTCCTGCCCAGCCACAGACCTCAGCCTGAGTGGACACCCCAGGCTTAGCCCCTCCAGCAGGGGAGTTGGGACAAAGGCAGTCTTGGCTCCTCTGAAATTGTTCACAATACAAACCAGGAAGCCTCCCTGGGCCCTGCTGTATGGTATCAGTGACACTTTCTGGGCAATAAAGGTAGCCAGCCTGACCTGGTGAGAGCATCGCTGGCAGTGATGAGAGGGACAACAGCCAGCATGTGCCCAGAGAGAGGCTTGTGGGGCAAGGTCCACAGAGTGACCTTGGCAAGAACCCTCTCTTCCTCCCCTCCCTTTCCCCCTTTTGCAAACATTTTTTGAGCATTTTCCATGGGTCAAGTGCTCTGCTAGTCTCTGGGGCTTCAAAACACATTGCTTGCCCTGGAGAACCTTGTAATGTAATTGGGGAAGCAGAAATGAGAACCTGCAATATTTCCCCCGGGGCCTCAGTTTTCCTATTTGTAGAATGAAGATGTTTCAGCTCCAAAACTCTGTGATCCTTTCTATTCAAATGCTACTTTGTGATGCTCTCAGAACATTAGACCACCAGTTCCCACCAGTCTGGTGAAGTGGTAGGCCACAGTCAGCAGGTGACCCACAGGGAAGAGTTAATAATAAATGATGACTTGAGTTCCATTGAGGGCAGTCTGCATTGTGGCTTGTTGTGGCCAAGAGACCACTGTGGTTTGGTTCTTGCCCTCCGAATTTCCATTCCCTCAGCTACCGCAGCCAGCAAACCACCCTAAAACTGTCACAGATGATTTCCAGCCTGTCCAGGGGATTCAGGAGGGATCAGATGGAAGACAGATCATGCTGTTGATGTCTGAGCCAACGTGAAACTCAAGCGCCTCTGACTGGTGGTCCAGGCTCTCTACAGGCCCCCAGGTCCACATCCTTCCTGTCCTCAGCTAGGAACTGAGGGATACGAAAAACATGTCTGAGTGAGTAAGAAACTCTCAGGGTGAAACTGTTCCACTGGATTTCTAAGGATCCAGCATTAGGTGGCCCAGGGTGGTACTTAACTAATGTTTTTCTGGCTAGCGGCAAATCTCAGATGTTAGTTAGAGAATTCCTTTCACATCCACCTCTTTCTCTCTCAAACACTCACACCCCACACTAGCCATCCTCCCTCCTCTCTGTTTCTCAGGTTGAAACCCAACAAAGGACAAAGAGGGTACCCAGGCTATTGGACACACCCAGGGTGTCTTCACCACCCAGCGGAGGGCTTTCAGCCCTGGGTGAGGACCATGCATAACAGTCTCCTCTTGGGGACCTGTGTCATTCCATCAAGTCTATTGTTACACATCAGTCTTGGTCATTTTTCTTTTTTCCACTTGCCTCTGCTTGATATCCTCCAGGATTTGGTTTCCAAGGTCCTTGCCTTACATTAGCAATATCTGCAGAGGAAGTGGTCCTAGCCAGTCCCAGCTCCTGTAAGCTGGTGTTTCGAGTTCTCTGGCCAAGGAGGGCACAGCTTTCAGGTACACAGAAATACGACGGCTGTCTGGAAAGCATCCAGCCATATAAACCATTCTCGTTATATTAACAATGGCTGGATACTTTCCGGGCAGCCCTCATACATAGGCTGCCAAAATACTTCTCATTGCATTGTTTAGCTGGAGTATCTCAGGCCAGAGACAGGGACATGACCAGCCAAACTTCAGGGGTAGTTGTGGAGCTACCAGAGGTCTTGTGATGAAAAATGAATCTAGAGACTTTTCCGTCACTAAATGTGCAGTGTGGTGACTCCCTCTGCTTTCCAAGAGGAAGCTTGCAGAGATGAGAGGGCACGTGGAAGCAGGTGGGATGGAGTTGTCTTTACCCTGCACACCAGCTAAATGTCCCCTTGGCCTCACTAGCAGAGGAGCCCTCTGTGAGAGGCTTCCAGGTGTCAGTGCTGTCTCTGATAGGCTGATACCAAAGCACCGAGCTTGACCAATAGAATATCTCAAGATTGTGTTTGTTTGGCTTTACTTTTAGCTTTGGAAGCAGTTTTCATCTTTACACTGTTGTTTTGCAGGACAGCTTGTGACTCGGCATAGAACAATATCCTGCAGTTTCTTCCTGACATTGCTGGGTGAACGCTGAGGCTCATGATGAAGTGTTGCACTGAGACACTCTGAGACGCCGTGTGGGTCACGGCTGCTGTGAGAGTGACTCACAGAGGAAGCCCGGGCCTGCCTGGAAGGCAGGAAGAGCAACATTTAGGGACTGATGGGCCCTGGGCCATGACAGACAGAAGCAGATGGGATGAGGTCCACGGGGACATTGTGTCATTCTAGGGGTGACCTGAACAGTGCCAAATGCCATTGAAACTGCCAGGAGGAACACTGTTGTCTCATCTAGTGGGTTTACAAATCCCTTCCTTTTATCATTTTCTTAAAAGAAATCTCTTCTGAATTCTGTCTGTGGCTTTAGTTGGGCTTCAGCCAAGCTATCTTTTAAAAATAGGGCACATTACATAGTTATTGAAGTATCAAACTTTGGTCAACATCACCATCATCATCAAAACATGATCCAGGTGTTCAGATGAGCAAATCCTTGCACAAAGCAATTTAAATGAATAAACACATTTTTTCTCATCTCTGGGAATTTAGCTGAGAAGCAAAAACCAATACTGATGTGGATGAAAATGTTAAAGGACATGCAGATACACACTGTGCCCATAAAATCTGGGCACACAACATTATGAAGGAATAAAAGATGAGAATGCCTGATCCTTAATCACACCTGACCTGTTCCCCACTGACAGCACACTGATGCCCATCACTTGGGGCCAGTGGAGAGACAAGAGTGGATTTGAAGAGTCATTTCAAAATCTTTTGAATCAAAGTGACCTAGACTTGAGCCTTTGAGCACAGAGATCAAGTCTTTTAATTTTGAATATTCACCGTCCAACACAGGGCCCATCAGTTAGGCAATAGTTTGAGCATAAAAACTATAATAACTATCCCACGACATGAGGCCGTCAAAATGAAGGCTAATGTTCACAGATACTTTCAGCTTGTCTAATTTTGTGGGAAGTGCACTATATCGCTGTTCTAGAAGCTTTTTCCTCCAGAATTCCATAAGCTAGAACAACTATTTATGAACCTCATTTATAAGAGATGACAATTGCTAGTAGTACAATGAAATGCATGCCATGAAAAAAAAAACGAAATTAAGTGTTTTAATTAATTAAATATAGGTATAGGGCAGAGAGGACTCTTATATCCCTTTAACTCATACCCTACTCCCCGGCCTTTTCCTGGGGCCTGATTAACCAAAGCCAGAACAACTCCAGTCGGGGGAGAGAAGAGATTCTGTGACTGTATCAATGCACGAGAGCTGCGGCAGGAGGAGGCCAGCGGGGCAGAGAGCAAGGTTAGCTTGCCTTATAAATCCAGTGGCCTGTTTCTCCCACCAGCCCCCAGCCCAGTCCTGGCCCAGGTGAAGCAGAACCCAAGGTGACCCAATGCCCGACCAGGAGTGGGAGGGGTGGGCTGAGAAGGTCTGATGGGGCGGGAGCTGGGGTGTGGTGAGCTGATGGGAGGGGCCCTGAGGCCTCGCTGGAAGGACCGAGGGCTGAGGGGGGCCCAGGGATTGGAGCAGAAGAGCCACCCCAGAGCCCGACCTGCACTGCCGCTGACTGGTCTGGAAGATACCACTCAAACTTGAAGGGCTGTTTCGTACATTCTTCTGGACCCTGCGGTGCACAGCTAGACTAAGCGTGAAGTGGTGTTATAAACTGCAAACCACTCCCGCCTTCCACTCTTCAGGGAGCTGTTCTGGGATGGCTTTATGTGCATTTCCCCTCTCTTGCATAAAATAAAAGGAGTCATGTTGCCCTCAGTTTTCTAAAGTTTGTCCCCAATTCCCTCCACTTTTCCTGTGTCTGACGGGGACCAGCCAGTCGCAAGGACCTCACCACACAAGCAGGGTAGGGCTTTCTAAACAGGCGCTTGTGAAGCCCTGGGTGCTGGCAGGGCAAGGCAGCATCAGAGAAATGCAAAGCATCCCAGGCATCAGCCGGGAATTTACTCCCGGCCTCTCCTCTGCCCACAGCACGGCCACACCAGGCCGCAGTTCCTTCCCCTTGGAGCTGAAGGTGTCCCGGGGCCTCTGTTGGAGCTTCACCCTGTTGGCCCGTGTGGAGAGGGGAGAAGAGGCTCGGTCAGAGGGAATGCCTAACGAATCATCATGCAGAAGGAAATGGCAGAATCTGAGCAGCTGCTTCTGCTGGTCAGGTCCAGAGAAAAGATGTTTCTGGACCCATGAGTTAGGTGGGCAGACCAACAAGGACAGCCCACAGCCAGTGGAGAGAAAGCTCCTGAGTGTCCTGGGAGTTTCTGCTTTCGGAACCCTGGGGCAGGCTGGCCAGCTGGGCTGGAGGCTGGCTGGAGGGCCTGCGTTTGGGGGTGCCACCGCCTGAGTATGGCAAATGGGCCTGACACCCTCAGTGGAATCAAGATAAGAGGAAGGATGGATACTAAATGGGAAGGAAGGATTAAAATAGGTTTGGGGGGCTTTCTAGCCTGAGGAGAGGAAACACATGAGAGAAAAAACATACCCAAAGTGACAGCCCAACAAATTCCAAGGAGAGGTGGGATGAGAGTGGAGGGAGCTCATTATAAGCCATTCCTTTTGCAAACCTGGATGAGCTACTAGAGCTTCTAGAGAGGGAAAATTCCAAGAAACCCAGAATGAGGTGGGGGTGGGGAAACCATATGAATTGCACTTTACGGAGCATGGTCACAACCAACATCCCACAGGATGTGCCAACAGTCCTGGGAAGCGGTGTCATCGTCGCACTACACCTATTTTACAGACGAGGAAATTGAGAGGTGCGAGGACTTGGCCTACAGTGATGGGCCTCAAAGCAAGGTGAAGACCCCTGATTAGCATGGGAGGATTTAGTGCTACAGGGTAAACAGCTACACTAGTAGCCATGTATTTATTGTAATGAGCCTTTAAAAATATACCTAAAATAATCAAATCTGTGAATTCAAGGATACTGTTGCTTAGGAAGAGGTGTGTTTTAAAAGTGAGTTGATTTAAACCTCATTTAAATATAAAGTGTTAAAGAAATAATATTACATATGATACTTGGTTTTGACTTTTCTTTTTAAGTGCAAAGGTGGGAAACCAAGTACTGAATAGTGGTGATGATGATGATGATGATGATGACAGCAAGCCGTTTTATAACACTTTCTATGTGCCTAGCACTTTGCATATATTAAATCATTTATTCTCATGACAGCTCACAGGGTTGATACAATTATTATCTTATTTGACATAGGGGGCCTGGGAAGGCACAGGCTACAGCAGAGGACTACATCGAGGTGCTCAGACGTGGTGCGCTCCCTCCTGCAGGCAGCTGTGAAAACCTCTCACCCAGGGATGGTGCAAGGGGGTTGAGATGACGCCTGCTGGGATGGGGAGGGGGTCTTCTGATGCAGAACTGTAGGAGACACCACATTTCACAAGGTTATTACTTCCCAATGCAAATGGAGACAAGCGGTGGCAACAGACAGCAAGGTGATTTCATTAGCAGCTCCAGAAGCAGCCTGTTTTGCTCATGGGGCAGTGGTTGCATTGCACAGCTAATGTGAGAGTCTTGGGCAGAATCCCAGCTAACTCAATTTCAGGCTGGCCATCCTGCCTGCTAAACTCTTCCAGATGATTCTGGCTGGATTTGAGAGGCTTTACCAGACAGGTTTTCTCTGCGTTACAGGAGAGAGAGGAGGGGGACGTCTGGAAAATGCCTGAAGAGAGGAAAGAAGAGAACTCTTTGAGTTCAGGTGGCTGCTGCAAATGCTCAAAGACCAATGTGAACAGGAAGAGGAAAGCAGAGAATAATCAGGCTAAGTCCTAGGAATCCCTCGGCTGAGGCATGGAAACATCTGTGTAGCCAGGTGTGCTGGAGCACTTCTGTAGTCCCAGCTACTTGAGAGGCTCAGGTGGGAGGATCCCTTGAGCCCAGGAGTTCGAGGCTAGCCTGGGCAGTATAGCAAGACCTCATCCCTAAAAACAAACACAGCAACAAAACAATTGTGCTTCTTATTTTTCTCACAGTGGTTAAGAATCTTCCAGCACATCCTCTAGTTTAGCATAGCGTTGAAGAGCAGGAGCTTTGGAACCCCAGATTCACCTCTCATTAGCCAGGTGGCCTTGCCCAAGTCATTTAGCCTCTCTGGGCCTCAGTTTCTCCATCTGTAAAGAAAGAATAATAACAGTGCTTTCCCCGTAGAGTACTGTGGAGATGACATGCAGTAGTCCTAGCACAGCACAGGACGTGTGTTAAGTGCTCAATCGTGGTGGTTAATACTGTATTCTTACCATCCCTGGGAGGGGGGGGGGTCGGTGCAGGTCCCCACCTCTCTGAGGAGACTCCATCTGGCTCAGATTTGTAAGTCCAGCTGACCTACCAAAGCAAAGTAAAACTTTAGAAATTCTTACTTTGACATAGTTAATGCCCCCAAGATAATAATTTTTTTAAAGGTGTACACAGACAAGTGTGCTGATTTAGTGGGACATTGAGCCAAAGTTAAGAAAGCAAGGTGACCAGAAAAGGGTTCCAAAGTTGAATTCATGATTTCTCCCTCAAAACCTACTTTTCTTCCAGTGTTCCCTGGCTTAGTAAGTGATACCTTCTAAGTGTTGGGGTGGTCAAGAAAATGACACCCCTCTTCCAGTTCCAGGTCAGAACCACAGTTTTGGACTGGTCTAACTGGTTGTGCCACCCTGAACTGAACTTGCCTTCCAGACTGCAGACTTCTACCCCAGGGCTAAAGCAAGCCCCATTAAACTCACTGTGTGGTCTAGCACTGATTCCCCAACCTCCCCTCCACCCCCTGTACCCAGTCTGTGGCCTGTTAGGAAAACAGGGCCAAGCATCACCGCCTGAGCTCCACCTACCCCCACCTCTCCTCTCCCCTTCCCCCATCCATAGAAAAAGTGTCTTCCACGAAATCGGTCCCTCTTGCCAAAAAGGTTGAGGATCACTGGTCTAACACATTAACTGCCATGTGAGTTGTATTTAACTCACACTAGTCTTGAACCCGAGGCCTCGTGAAGCATATGTAACTCACATGTCTCTTTACCTTGGGAGACACGAGAACTATTCTTCATGTTGCATATAACTCATGTACAGAAAATGATAAAAAATAACAAAATTTTCATTAAATTGGAAAGGATCATTTTGTTTTTAAAGTTCTTATTCAATTTTTTTTTAATAAAACACCATGGCCTCAAGGAAAACATTTTTTTTCTAGTGTGGCAGTCAATATGCTAGAGAGCAAACAGATCACATCTGTCTGTGCGGGCAGGGGTGTCTGCGGCAGGTGGGGGTGACTGGAAAACCCAGAAGGCACTGCGCCACACTCGCCCAGTTCCTCCTCCCTAGTGCACCAATCACATAAGGAGCGAGGGGGACAGAGCTCAGGGGAGTTACTCTAATAGGAGTCCCTCCACTGGGAAACATGAGGAGTGGGGAATGACTGTTCCTCTAACACCATCCACCTGGTTGTGCAAGTCACGAACCTCAGAGTCATCTTACACACATGGTCCCCCTCGCCTCCCACCTCACCTCATCCTCTGCTCATCACCATGTCCTGTCAATTTCACTTCCTAAATATGTCTTGAGTCTGCTCTCTTGGCTTCATTATACAGCCACTAGGCGTTAGTCCAAGCCAGTGTTGGGTATCTCTCACCTGGGCTCCTCACAGGCCCCCTCGTCCACTTTTGCTCCCCAGTCTGTTCTCCACATTGCAGGCCCTATTTCTTCCTTACATGTTTTTTTGTTTTTTTTTTTTAAACAATTCCTTGTTGCTCTTTGATAAAAACTAAAATCCATGATGTGGGCCCGATGCTCTGCTGTCCAGCCCCTGCCTCCCTCCCCAGCCCTGGGCAGCGTCACTCTCCCTCTGTCTCCTGGTGGGAGCCGCAGCCACCTGCTTTCTGTGATGGAGAAGAGAGAGGCTTCACGCGGCCTCAGAGTGCTTTCACATGCTGTTCCTCTGCCTCGCACGCACGCCCTTCCTTCCTCCCGTCCTTCCTTCCTCCAGCTAACTCCTCCTCATCCTTCACATCTTAGCTCACATGTCACCTCTCCAAGGAAGACTCCCAGACCAGATCATGTCTCCTTACTCAAGCAATCAAGGTTTTTGAGAGCATTTCCTTCATAGTCTTCATCACAGTTGGTAATAAGATAAGTATATGATTCTTTGATTAATGACTGTGTCCCACACTATACTCAAGCTCCATGAAGACAGGGTTTTCCTGTCTATCTACTATGGAGACAGTAAAAAAGAAAAACCTTCCACCTATGCCCCTGGCATAGTAACTGGCACATAGTAGATGCTGGTAAATATGTGTTGATTGATTGAATTGGGGAGAAAAATGAATGAAGAAAAAGATGTGATCCCAGTGGATGGTTTTGGAGACCAAATGCCCTTTTTCTTGGAAAGTGGGACCGATTGGGGACAGACGGGATAGGGTGTTTGTGTGTGAGTGGGGGAGGGGGCAGGGGACAAGCATTGGTCTGGGATCAGAGGTCAGAAGCCAGCAGCTCCACTGGCTGTGTGTGAAAATGTGATTGTGGCATCATGAGGGAGAAATGGGGTGGAGCAAAGCAGGTGATTCCTGGTAGAAGCCCTCTCAGAGGGCATGCATGTAGGATTTGAAACTTGGCTGAAAGAGCAGGAAAACGCATTTGTTGGCACCGGCCATAACAAAAATCACCAGTGTTTCTCTGGGGTGTAGACTCTTCCAGGTTGCTGCATCCATCTGTGAGCAGACATTTGTCATTTCGTGGGATGCAGAGCACCTAAATCCCCTCTTCAGTTTGGGGCAATTTCCATGGCATGGGTCTTTCTGGGTGGCAGCCAGATTTGTTTCCACCTTTTCCTAAGCCTGGTTCTCCAGCCTTCCTGGTGAATCTCAATGCTACTTAATATCCTTGAATAAATTCCTGTTCTACTTAAGTCAGTCAGAATTAGTTTCTGTTGTTTGAAGCCAAGAACATTGACCGGTTTACTCTGGGGCCAGCACAGCAGTGAAGTTGGGCTTTTCCACGTAGCCAAGCATGTGCGTGTCAGACACGTGGGTGCCAAGCATGCAGATGGCCCAGGAGTGGACAGGGCCACTTTGGCAGGCTGAAAGTTAGGAGCTACCCGGAAACAAGGAGGGAGAGTGACCATTTTGAGTCAGGCAGAGTCTTTGGATGGATTTGGAGTTCCCAAACATCTGTGGGTGGAGGCCACACCAGAGAAATCATTCTGTTGTTGGGATATGTCTGTAGGGTGGGTCACTGAATACGCCCCGGACTGGGAGCCTGGGAAACACCTACCACATGGAGGCCCAGGAACCCACGGTTGGCTCGTGGTTTCGTGGGAATGCAAAACCTGCCCCCTGGGCCTTCTGGTACTTCTGGTACTTTTCCTGAACTGACTGCACTCTGGGAATCTGCTCAAGACAAGTTTCCACTTCTAGGACCCTGAGTCTACTATAAAGAACAAAACATGGGAGGAAATAACAATCAGAGAGTCAGAGTGCATAGACCACACTTCCTGAGGCCTCGAATAATAGGATGTCAGAGCAGGAAAGGCGTTTGGGACCATCTAGTCTTGTGGTCTCAGACGTCAGTGGGCCTCAGAATCACCCAGAACACGAATTAACAGTGTGGGTTTCCACAGACTTCCCCAAGCCCAGAGCTGACCCACCAGGCCTGGGGTAAAGCCCCAGGATCCGGGTTTTGTGCAAACTTCCCAGGCGATCCGAATACGAGTTGTTCAAAAATAGTGATTTTCCTCCTTCATCCCATCTTACAGAAGAAGAAACTGAGACTCAGAAAGTCCCCAGAGAAGTGGTTGCTGAGCCGGACACTGAGCTCAGGCTTCCTGACACCCCCTCCCCTGGGCTGGCCAGAGCTGGGGTGGGGCATGAGAAGTATTTCTTCCCCAAGTCAGTTGCATGATTTTTGTCCCCTAACAGGGCCCTCTCTTTTCTGATTATAGGAGGGTCGGCTTGTTATGGGAAAATGCTGGAAAAAAGGATGGATATCTTACTCTTGTCTTGCCCATAGAGGCTGCTGTGGTCTTAGCTGAGTAGGAAACCCCATAAGCCCAGCCAGGAATACAGCAGGGCCCTCAGCCCAGGTTCTGGTTCTGGGTCTTCCAATGACATGCTGTGACCCTGGACAAGTCACTCCCCAACCCCCACCCTGAGTCTCAGTTTTGTCCAGTTTGTAAAATGGGGACAAATCCTCTATCTGCTATCTACCCTGCCTACCTCGCTGGCCTCTGGTGTGAACGTGCTTTGTAAATTCCCAAGCGCTGCCCAAGCAGGAGGGATTACAGACACTAGAGGTGTGACTTGAATACTGATTTCCACTCAGGTCCCTTGAGGACATGCCAGGCCCATTTGGAAACAGCAGAAGCAGCTAAGAAGCTGCCAGCAAAGCTCGGGGGACGTTCTCAGAGGCTTTTGGGCTGGCTGGCAAGGAGAGCCCTTCTGCTCACACAGCCTGTTTCCCCACGCTGCTGTGTCAGGGAAGGTGCCGTGGACGAGGACCACTCGCATCGGCAGGTATGTGTGTGCCGGGTGGCGGGTGGGGGGTGGAGAGTAACTGGATCGGGGACCTCCTGCCTCTGGCTTGGTACTGCCAGGACCCTCTGTCCATCTCTTAAACTCCTGGCTCAGGAGCCCTAGCAAGTGCTCAGAAGACCCCAGGGGACCCAGGGAAGTCACCTCCCACGCTTCCATGCCACTGCCTATTTTGGCTGTTACAGCAGATTTTGGAGGGTGGATTAGCTCAGTCACCCTCCTTCCTTCCCACCACTTCACACCTCTCAGAACCGTCTCCCCAGCTGGTGGGAGTCCCCATTCTCCTTAAGTCCTCAGGATGCCAGGATTCTTACACCATCCTGCCAAAAACTTGCTTTGTCACCTGACCCAAGTCCCTTCATCTCTTTGAGCCTGTTCTCTCATCTGTAAAGTGGGGCAAGTAACCCCTGTCCCTCCTGCCATCATTTGCTCTGTCCAATGAAAGTAGGGTTTGGGGGCTTTGTCACAGTTGAAGGATTGTTCTCTTAGAGGAGAAGGCAGGACAGAGGAGGCCTGGACAAGGGCGTGACAGGGGAAGGGCACAGAAATGAGGCAGGAAAGCCCTGCAGAATAATTGAATTCCTGTCTCTAGTTGGGGTTGCCCCGGGCAGCAGGTCCTTTGTCTGAGGACGCAGCCTAGGGACTCTGGGAGGAGCAGGTGTCAGACTCAGGGGCATTGCTGGTGAGTAAGCCTAAAGGAAAGTTTTTAGTTAGAGACCTAAGCAGACAAATTCCTTGGCACAGGTGGGAAGTCATCTAGGCCAGTGGTTTTCAAACTTAAAACTTTTTTTAGCAGAGCCCTTTCTTCTACAAGATCTTGGCCAGGCCCGGTGGCTCATGCCTGTAATCCCAACACTTTGGGAGGCCAAGGTAGGAGGATCGCTTGAGGCCAGGAGTTCCAAACCAGCCTAGGCGACACAGCGAGACTCTGCCTCTACAAAAAAAAAAAAAAAAAAAATTAGCTGGGTGTGGTGGTGGCGTCTCAGCTACTCAGGAGGCTGAGGCAGGATGATCTGTTGAGCCCAGGAGTTGAAGGCTGCAGTGAGCTATGACAACACCACTGCACTCCAGCCTGGGTGACAGTGAGACTCTATCTCTTAAAACAAACAAACAAACAAAAACAAGATATTAAAGCAAACCGTTATCAGATACTTCTGAAAAATTGCTGAAACTCTAGGAAGCTCCACTGACTTATTGCACAGATAGGGAAATAAAGCTCAAAGAGGGGACAGAATGTGACCAAAGCCACACAATAAACCAGTGGCTAAAACAAAGAGGAAAAAAACCTCACTTTGACTGCAGGTCTAACCCTCCACAGAGTTGTCTCCAGCACAGTGCGGTGGAAAGTCTCCTTCATGTAGGGGTCCTTTACACAGGCGGAGGATGCAGACTCACAAAGGGTGTGTGGCGTAGTAAATGGCAATTTACTGACACGGTTGCAATAAACAGATCTTACCCGGCAAGCAGAAGATGCTTGATTTCCTTTGAAAATGACAAGAGTGTTTGGCAGGATGTTTCTGAGGCACTGAGCCCCCTGCTGAACACGGCAGAGCAGGTCAGGCAAAACTGGACAAATGGGAAGTCCTTTTGGCTGCCCTGGCCAGGCCTTCCTCCCTTGCCCCCCAGGGCACTGGTGGCCCACATGAGACAGACCCGTCCGCACAAAGGGCCCCAGGTGTCACCCACCAATGCTCACAGGGCACTCACATGGGCCATGAGCCGGAGAGAGTGACTTTCTGGTGGGTTTTTTTTTGGGGGGCTTACTGCTACTGGGAGATGACAGGCTGGGGGCGGGGGTGGGGGGTCAGACACCCAAATGCCTCCACCATGTTAACATGGGACAGGTGCATGAATGGAAGGACAATTCACACAGATGAGGAGAGGAATGACAGGGGTGGTGACCAAGGCCCCCTGTCGCTAAGCACAGAGCTGGGGGCAAGGGGTGGCCTCAGAAGGCAGGGAAGGGGCGGGGATTGGGGGGCGTCAGGAGGAGATAAGGTGCTCCCCTGGTTGAGCAGCACAGCCAGCCACGGAGCTGCACACCAGGACTGAGCCGAATGACCCGCCCGGGCCAAGCACAAGGCCCCTGGGCCCTAGCTGTCCTTGGTGGGGATTTTGCTCACCTAGAAAACATACAGGCCATTTAGGGGCCAGTCATCAGGCAGAGGAGCTAGCAGACAGGTTCTGATCAAGCCCTTAATCCCAGTCTCAGGTGGCAGAGGGCAGGACACCACATCCTCTCTGCCCAGGACTCACATTCTATCCCCCACTTCCAATCCCCCATGACTCCTGGCCTTGTGGGATTCGCAGAATGTTCCAACTGGAGGGTTTCTTAGAGACCATAGAGTTTTGTGGCTCTCACACTGCCCTAGAGCAAAAGGAGAAGCCTCCAGGGTAGTGCGGGGTGGGGGGGGGGTGAGCATTTAGACCTCCACCCCCATTTCACTAGTCACCCCTGCTTTGATCTTTACTGCACTGAGACATGCATGAGAGGTCATTTAACCAATGACTGTGCTACTAAACACAGGTTTGAGATCCTTTTTCAAGTTTATTCTCATTTTCACTTCATTGTACAGGAACTTGGGTAACTTAAAAACCTGTCTTAGGTCAGTTATCTGTAATAGTACCTCCCTCATGGGGTTGTTACAAGGGTTTAGTGAACTAATGCATATGAAGAGTTCAGAACATGTTGTATCTGGGGCACAGTAAAAAATTTGTATGAGGCATTGCTGCTGCTGTTGTTATTGTTATTATTATTATTAAATCACGATGAGGAGAGTGGGGCCCAGAAAGGATAAGGCACTTGCAACAATGTTTCCTGACTGTCTAGCTGGAATCCTTATTTCTCAGATATTGATGCTCCATGGAAACCTTTGAAGATAAAAACCCATTTAGCGGGAGGCCACACTGGGTAAGGGGCCTCAGGCACAACCTCCATGATCCTAAGGAAGTGAAAGTATGGGGGGGTGAGGGAAGGAGGAGACGAAGAGAGAAAAAAGGTGGGGAGAGGAGGAGAAAGAGGAAGGAGAGGACTCTTGAGGCCTCTTGGCTTAGCCACTAAACAGGAGATGGCCTCACCCCGGATGGTTTGGAGGAATACCAAGTCTGAGAATTTTGTTTGAAGAATAATGACTACAGTTAGGGTCCCCTAGGATCTTAGCCTATTATGTGGTCAATTTCAGCATAGTCACAACCCTGTGACTCTCTCTTTTCCATCTAAGAGGAGCTACAGGCAGCCCACCTCCCCCGCCCCTGTGGCCCAGGTGAGGTCTGGGAGGCTGTGACCAGCTTGGCGGGAACCCTCCTCGTTGCCTTAGGACAGAGAGCTTGTACCCAGCAGTCAGAGAGTCTGGTTCTGAATACCGTCACTTTCTAACTGACTGGGCAAGGTATTTAAACCTAAGCTTCAATTTAATCATCTATAAAATTGGGATTATAATTCCTGTCTCATAGTATCACTGGGAGGATCAAATGGGATAAAGTATATAATGTGCTTAACCCAGGCCTGACATGTAGGAAGTGCCCAGTAAATGCTCATTACTTGCCATCAGATGTGGCTTACTGGCCCTCCTCCACCATGTGTGTGCAGTGGCTTCCCCATCTTCTTCTGTCCAGTTGGGCTGGGGGTTATATTAGTTAGGATTTGGTTTGCCTGCAAAGAAAGAATCCCAAAACAGTAGTGATGCAGAAAAGATAGTTTACTTCTTCTCACATGTAATCTGGACGGGTGGCCAAGGGGGGGAAAGGGGTTCCCCAGTATCTGAGATCAGGACAGTATCTTGTTGCAATGCCATAGATCCCTTGACTTCATGGTCGAAGATGGCAGCATCCAGGTTCTAGGCAGCAGAATGAAGGGATGAAGGAGCCAAAGGAGATGCTTACAAGCTACCTCCTAAAGTAGGCTCCTAGGAGCTATTGTACTACCATTCTGCTTGTATCCCAAGGGCCAGAGTATAGTCCCATGGCCACCCCTAGCTGCAAGGGAGTCTGGGAAATGTAGTCTTTATTATGGCAGACGTGCTCTGGTAAGTGATGGTTGGATATATTCCTATAGAAAGGGAGAATGGGTATGAAGAACATGTAGCAATCTCTGTTCCTAAGCCTCCAGCTTGCCCAGGCCAGCTAGGCACCTGACACCCAAGTACCTGAGCACTAAACAACAAGGATCAGAGCATGTCACTTTTCCTCAGCCACTTCCAGTGGCTCAGTCTGCAACTGGGAATGTGGAACAGGAACTGAAACTCAGGGCTCCTGCCATGAGTCCGAGAAAGCCCTATCCTGTTAAACAACCTCCCTGATAATTCCTGGCCTCAACTCTAAAGGCAGGAAGGATGCCGGAGAGGCAGCTGACTTCCCCCTGCTGGCCAAGGAGAGGACACTGAGCAAAGCTGCAGCTCCTGAGGGTGGAGGGAACAGTAAGCCTCCTGTGGCAGGATGCACACCTGCAAATTGTAGGGAGGCCATGCTACCAGCCAGTGCCACAATCCAAGTGCCTACCTGGAGGGACAAATCTGCACTGGGGGCTTCTGCCCTTCTTCCTGTTAACATTATACTCAAGCAGGCCACTGGGCCTCTGACAGGCTCACAGCGCACCTGTCTCCCCTCCTTCCTAGACTTTCTCTTACCCTACAGAGTTCTTTGAAAATGAGAGGAAAATTCGCTAGCATCTCATGATGCTGGTGCTTCTAAAACAAGCCCCCAAGCCCTTACTGCTTCGGGAGTTTCACCGCTAGTGAAACCTGGAGCTAGTTGCCACCAAGGGACAAGCAAAACCACAGTTGCAAATGTTCCAGCTCTCCCAACACGTGTGCAAGGGCAGAGCACAGTCAAGGGGCGGGACACAGGGTTCTAGCCCTAGTTCTGTCACTAACTCAGGATGCAGCATCCCCTCTTTGCTGATCGTCCCTTTCCTGGCTGTGCCTTGCAGTCACCTCTTAGAAATAAGGTTCCTGGGCTCCACCCCAGACTTATGGATTCTGTTTTTTAACCAGTTCCCCAGGAGATTCACGTGCAGTCAGTTAGGGAACTGAGAGGATGGATGGCTTTTGTGGTCCAACTTGGAGTGATCTGCTTCTGCCAGGGTCGGGTCTGTCTGCACAGTGCTCTCAGAGATCTCACACCCACTCCTTCTACCAGCCCTTTTCCCCAGGGGCTGGAGCTCTTCAAGCCTCCCCCAAACAATTGCACTTTCCTTTCAAAGATTCTGTTCTCCCGAGCCACTGGGTGTTTCCCATGCTGTTGTGCTGGATGTGAAAGGCCTTGCCAAGTGCCCGCCTTCTGTTTCTACCTGTCAGATCCTCCTCACTTGTCAAGGCTCACCTGAAACACAAACCCCCGTAGGAAGCATCTGTAATCTGCCCAGTCAGAATTCCCCTCTCTGGGCTCCCACAAATGTTGGTTGTACATCCAGTACCGCCCAGGCTGTCCTGAGTGACAGTTAGTTCCCTAGGTTGGTGCATCCCATCAGCCCCATTCCCTACACCCTCAGTCCCACAGGACTGGGAACTCCTTGGGGCTGGGAATCAAATCTTACCATAGATCCCCTGCAGCCTGGTTATAGACAGCTCTTAACCTTCACTTAACACTGAATGCTTAAGGAGAAAAGACAGAAAGGAAGTTGGGCCTGGGTAAGACGGGAAGAGCCCAAACACACATAGCCAGGGGAGGAGCTGGCCCATTCCCCTCCCCAAGCTGAATGAATGAGCCGATCTCCCTGGATGACTGTGAGGGTTTGTACTTCAAAAGAATATCTCCCTTCTTTGTCTGGGATGAACTAGTCTGGGCTTTTAGGCTTAAACACTTCTGGCCAATAATTCCTTAATCCACTCAGCATCCGTTCAGGGATTTCTGGCAAGGAGGTGATGCAGGGCTGTAGAGTTTGTTCTGCATTCAGCAGTCAGAAAGTGGCACCAGCAGTAGGACATTATCTCCTCTGTCCCAGGGCCAAGGGATGAGCAGAAAGGTGGGCTCTGGCTGCTGTGGTTCAACCTTCAATGTTTCCCAATTTCTGTCTCTGCCTCTGGAACACCGTTGGACTAAGGCTTATGCATTGCTCAGAAAGGCTGGGGTGGGGTGGGGACGGGAAAGGGTTCTGAGGCCCTGACGGCACTGGCCGGGCACTGCCTGAGTCCCGCCCCCTGTGCCAGGCACTGTGCTAGGGCACTTACACACTCACCTAATCTGCACAGTAACCTTGCAAGGTACAGGTTGTTTTCCCCATCTAAGACATAAAGAAACTGAGCCTCAGAGAAAGTGGATAACTTGACAGCATTATATAACCAGGAAGTTGCAGAACAGGATCAAAGTCAGGTCTGCCTGGCTCCAAAACGTCTGTTCTTTCGAACCGACCTCACCCAGAACACAGTTTCCAGCAAGGCCTGTTTCTTTCCCATCCGTCTGGCCGCAGAGTCTCTGGTCCCCTCCATCTATAATAGGGCATGACGAGTGGGCTCCCTTTCCCAGGGGCCACTGACTCTGGGACCCTCCAGGCATGCATGCCCCTTCTTTCTCTGCTTTAGAAAACCAAGAGCCCCTCTGCCTCTTCCTTTAATGTTCTACTATATTCTTTTGTTGTACACTTAACCACACAGAAAATAAACCCCCAAGGCTGAAAACTCCAACTTGTCACAGTCCTCAAGATGGCGTCCATTCTCCCACATCTGGTTCTGCCCTCGGCCTCCATGCCACGTGCCCAGGGCCCCCTGCCTGGTCCTTTTTCCATCTGCCCCAGCACTGCTTGCGTGGCCATCCCATATTGCTGGCATCTGGGTTTCTCGGGCCCTCACTTTCTATTATTCCTTTGGGAAAGTCATGGGACTCCCCAGGTCAGGAAAGACCCCTGCCCACTCCCATCCCGCACCTCAGCTGTCGACGTGGGGCTCTGGGGCTGTGCAGGGAAGAAGACAGAAAGCCCGCGTGTAGATTGAAAATGACTGTATCTGTGTTCATCTCTGATAGAATAAAGCCTCTCACTTCCTGCCCCAAATCATGGCACTGCTACCCTGGGCTGTACTGGGCAGGACTGCGAGCTCTGGGAGGGCAGTGGGCTGCCTGCCCATGGGCCCCTGTGCCTAGACGGGGCCTGGGACAAAGAAGACACTCAAATAATAAACGGGAAAAGGATCGGGAACAGAAGCTGTCAAGTGTGAGGCTGCACCTCTGGACATGAGGATACTAATGGCATTGGGACTGTCATTGCCAGCCCATCCTTCATTTCCATCAAAGCCCCTGAAACCACACTGTGCCTCCCACGAGGTCCTTCCATTGGAGCGATAGTCTGTCAGTCCTGCTGTGAAGTTAGGATGCCCGTCCTGATGTCACAGAACTTTCGCCTGTCCCTAGAGGCCTGCTGCTCTTTACCCTGCTTCCCTGAAGGTGCCCTGAGTCTCCATGAAGCCTGCGTTTTCTCACCCCGCACCATGCTCACTTTGTTTCCTATGGCAGGTCCCGCACTGTTTTGTACATCTTTGGTCAGACAGTGTGAGCCAACACCCTGGTCCAGAACACAACGTAAGTAGGCAAGAGAGGTTCCAGCAAACAACCAGTCACAGGACAGAGTGCTCCCTGGCTGCCAGCGGTCTGGGCAGGGTGGTGGCCGGTACAGGACAGTGCCCCGTGCAGCGCCCGCGCCCGCTGTCGTGGTGCAGCAGCACTCCGGCGCGGCGGGCAGTTCCTCCCGGAACGGGTAGCTGGAGCCGAGAGGAGCAGCCAGTCCGCTGCTATTTCTGAAGGAGCCCAGTGTGGTGACTCCGCGAGCTGTAATTAAGCTCATCTATAATTTGATAAGTGGGAGTAACCTCGCATTTTATAGCGTAATTAAGTCTCACTGAGAGAGCAGACACAGTGTTTCTGGGACCCAGCGTCTCCTGAGGTTGGTCCCTGTTCCCACTCTCTGACACACTCTGTGGATGCCCAGGCCGGGGTGGTCCCCAGCCACAGCCCTGGGGATGCTGTGTGCCCCTCCCCCTCCACCCTCAGGCCACTGAGAGATTCCACAGACGCTGCAGCCACAAAGCGATGGGACAGGAAAGCCTGCACCTCCCTCTCCATGCTGCCGCCTGCACAACTGTGGACCAGGAGGAAGCTGGCCTTTCTGCTCCCTGCCCGGCACCCTGCGCCGTGCTACATGCCAGACCCCGACTGCGCCGAGCCCACCCACTCTAAGGCCCTGACAGGGAGACTGAGACAGTGTGGGGGTAGAGGAAGGGGCTCTGGGGACGGAAGCCTGAAGGCCTGGGTCTCTTCTTGGCTCTCCCATGATCTGGCTCTGTGGTCTGTAAAATGGCGATAGCAGTCCTCCTGACTCATAAGCTGCTTCTCAGGATCAGATGAGCGGTGTCGTGAATGCAATCGTGCGGGGTGGCAGCATCTCACCAGGGGTATGAAGACTGTCTCAATGCTCTTGGCTGTGTGAGGGGAACTCCGGTGGCCCTTCAGCCTGGTGTGTGTCATCAAGAATGAGGGACAACGAGATGATCACAGCTCGAATCTCTGTTCAAACAGGGAGGAGTATGCAAATCTTGTCAAATGAGGGACTTGAGCTCTTGATCCTGACTTGGCCATTTCCAAATATCTAGAAGCCTATTTGGGAAGAGTTAAATTGTTCTGTGCAGGTCTGGGTCATAGCCAGGTGCCAAAATAGTGAAGTTAGAGGTGGTAGATTTCAGCATAGTCTCTGGATACATTTTCCCAAATCAAGGAAATGCCCTTTTAGGAAATAATGAGCTCCCTGTCACTGGAGGGGTTCAACCCTGACTAGCAGGCCCCTTGTCCAGGAGGCTAGGAGTCAGGGGTGATGACGGCTAAGTCCCCCTTTCCTTCTCTGTCGTGTGGGGGTCCTGGCAGCCTCTCTTAGCCCTGCTCCCTGGCCCTGGTCCCAGGCCCAACAGCTGCTCCCCCTGTGCCTCTGAGGCTGCCACTCATGAGTCACCTTCCTTAGTGCCTGCACGAACCAGAAAGGTCTTAACTGGTCTGGGTTGTCTGTTTGGTATCCCTCAGAGCACCAGAGCCCATAGCTTTCTTGTTCCATCTCTCTGAACAGAAACAATCACTGTATTTCCCAAGCTCTGTGCTCATATAACCCTCAAGCCCTTTGAGGGCAGCTCCAGAATCTGTCTGTGGCCAAGTCTGGGCTCCGGCATTCCTGGAACAAACCCTGAGAGGTGTCCCTGACGGGGCAGCATTAGCCCAGCCAAGGCAGATTTCCTGCCTGAGGGATGCTGCTGGGCTCCCCAGCACGTTCTGTCTTAGAGAGTGGCGCTCAGAGCCCAGCGGAGGAAGGGACAGAGGAGCTGGCTTGGGTGGCAGTACTCTGTGGTTGTCACTGTGCACGGGCTGGAAGAGTCTTCTGTTACATAATGGAGGTGTTTTTCCCTCCTTATTTTAGATCCTGGTGCCATCTGCCCTGCTTTTCATGCATCACCAGCTCTGGGCTGGAGGTTAGATCTGGCTTGACAACCAGCTTTTTCAGGCACTTGGTGACAGACGTGAAGAAGGCTGTTTCCTTATCTGTAAAATGAGATAATAACCCCACCTTGCCTACCTGCCCGGGCTGTTGCCATGAGAATCAGGGGAGAGGTGGCAGCGACCTGGCTGGGTAACACGTCCAGCATTGCACACATTTGCCCGGCTGCTACCTGGCTGCTCATGCCTGGGGCCACCAGTGCCAGGGGAGCCTCTGCCCGCTCACGTTGGCACCTGCACCACAAGGGCTCGCACAGATTTGTGTGAAATACACAAAGTGAACAGACCTCACAAGTGGGGAGTCTTTGCCAGACTCCCTGCCACGGGTGGCAGGGGTGCTGCCCTAGCAGCTTGTGACAGGCAGGGCCAGGCTGGCCTGTCACCTGCTCATGCAGCCTTTTGGCCTCAGGTGGAATGTTAAGCACAGCATGTGCTCAGTGACAAGGCACCATCAGGAGCATCTTGCAAAAAAGTCCTCACCTGCCTCCAGCTATCGAGGGAGGGGTGTGTGTTGGCTGGAGGCACCAGAGCACGGGTCCCCACAGACAGAGACCTCCTCCCTCCCCCCCACCCCAACAAGTAGGGGCAGTTCTCTGCCTGCAGATGAGCAGTAAGGATCTAGGTGCCTGGTGACCCCAACTGGCTTAGCTTCCTGGGCTGTTGTGAGCCACAGCACAATGTGACGAGGAATCTTACCCCTCAGGAGACTTGTTCTGGTTCTGGTTCTGCCCAGATTCACTGTGACACTGGGTGACTCACTTCCCTCTTTGGGTCTCAGTTATGTTGTCTATAAAATGAGAACAACAACCTCTGCTTTGTCCACTTCACTTACCTCTTGTAAAGATCAAAAATAGCTCGTGTACCCAAGTGGACTCTAAGCTGCCAGAGAGTGAATGGCAAACGTGAGGTTTTAGTTAGCACTGAGGTTATTTGGAGGGAAGGTGCCCTTTCAATCACTGGGATGAAAATGAAACATCAGGACAGTCCTGTCCTCCTGCCCAAGATTCCAACAGACGCATGTGCAGCTTCTCCAGTGTTCAGGTTACTGCTGATCGGGACCCAGAGCCTGTGGCCACATCCCTTCCCTCCAGCTCCCAGGCAGGGCTGCGCACGTAGTGTAACTCCAAGGGCTACATCCATTTTCCTTTTATAAAGTGAAGCATGAAAGCAAATTCTCCCGAGATGTCAAAATGCGACTCAGAAAGGGTCCTGCTAGAGGCAGGCTCTGTGGTAGGAAAGAATCTTATTGTTATGCAAACACAACGCCGAGCGTCCCGTCCCAGCTCTGGGGAGTTTCAGCCCTGCCTTCCCTCCCTCCCCGCAGGCCTTCTTGGTCTCACCCTGCAGGCCCCGAGGGGGACTGGGCATCCCCGTTTGCAGACTGAGGGGACGAAAGCCTGAAAGGCAAGCTGAATCTGCTCACCGTGAGACCCCCTTCCCGGCACCGCCTGAGCGCCGCGGGCCATTCCCGCCGCCCGGGTTCTTGTGCCTTCTCCTGGCACCGGGCTCCAGGCTCAAGCCAGGCAGCTGCTAGAAGAGCAGGGACGCTGTTTCTGAAGGGCTTTGCTTCTTTGTTCCCAGGCAGTTTCCGAGGTGGGAATCCCGAACCCTTTGAGACCTCAGGCCCGGTTGGGAAGCTCCCCAGTCTGCGGCCCCGACGCCAGCTCCCGCTGCGGAAGAGGCGGGGCGCCCTCTAGCGGCAGGCCTGGCCCTCTAGGGAGAGGCGGAAACCCTAGTTTGAGTTGCAAGCTGGCACTTGGGACCCTGCCCTAGGCCTGTAGTCACCTAGAGATTGGTGGTGCCTGGCTCTGATCCAAACATCTGGGCCCTGGGCAGTTGCTGGGATGGCAGACTTCAAATCCAAACCCAAGAAGTGATAATGAAGACTCTGCCTATGAGTACCCTCATGGCAGGACGGCAAGCCATCAGCGAAGACCACCCTGAGCCCTCCGGACCAAGGGTGTGTCTGTGTGTGTGAGAGTGTAAGACAAACAAGGAACACAGAGCCAGCCCTGGGGGAGAAGGTGCCACTGTGCCCAGCCTTGGCACCACTGTTCCTGCAAGGCTGCCCCATCGACATGGGCCCCACCCCAGGCAAAACCAAGCAGATGCAAACCATAAATAACCTGTCCTCTTAGTCAAGGAGCACCTCCATACACGACTTTTCTAAGTCCTAAAAGAGGTTGGAGAAATCTCAAATGGAAGTCTCCAGAATGATTCCCACAGCCCCCATCCATCCAGCCAGCCAGTCACCCAGCACCATGGACGCACAGAGGTACACAGGGGCCACTGGTATGTGTGGCTCAGGCAAGGACACAGTTAGGCAGAGGATTCTTAGATAAATGGATCCCAAACAGCCCTGGAATGCAACCTGTGAAGTGTTTCGACAGCAGTGGCAGGAACACATGACTTGGACCATTTATAAGCAATAAAAGTGTTATTTTATGTATCCTCTTTGAGCTGCAGATTCTTCATGTAAAAAAGAAAAAAAAATCTGTCCTTTTTACTCATGAGGCTGGCTTAAGGATCAAATGAGATAAAATTTTTGAAGTGATATTTTGGCTTAAGGATGTAAAGGAATCTGGATTCTATTCTATAATAAATCTGTTTTTAATATAAAGATGTTTTCCCAAAGTCTTTGTAGGAAATCAATTCCAGGCAGACGGATGCACCATGTTTGCCCTGAGGTTTAGGGGCCCCTGCCTGCCGGTATACACCCTGTCTGTGAAGGCAAACAAGTCAGGCGGGGTTATTCCCTCTGGTTAACGCTAGAACTAGTAATGGGCTCCCTTGGGGCAGTGATAATGCACGAGTGAATAATCAGGTGGGGCTCACCATATGAGCTTCTCTCTTCCGCCCTCCCTCCCACCGGGGCTCCCCCAGAGCGGCCCCAGTGAAACTGTCAGTGTATGTAGATCATGTCGGAGATTGCTCCAGGCAAGTGGGTCATGATCTGCATTCGCAGCCACCAGTAGTAGTCCATGGGGTGGTAGCGGGTGTAGGGGGTGGCGGCGGTCAGGGCGTGTGTGACAGCATGAATGACAGGGGACGTGTCCCTGGAACCACTGTTGCAGTAGGTCGCCATCTTGGCAATCTTCTCATCAAAGTACTTCTTGCCGTAGTCCTTGCGCACGACCTCAGGCAGCTCATCCCACATCTTCTTGGCAGTGGCCTGGATGCTCTCAGGGCTGTAGAGGCTGGTGGCAACGATGAAGTTGCCAGGCTCCACCACACTGACCTTCACACCCAACGGGTGCATCTCGTAGCGCAGGCAGTCAGAGAAAGCCTCTATCCCAAACTTGGTGATGCAGTATGGGGAGCGGGCGGGGTTGGCCATGCGGCCCAGCATGCTGCTGATGTTGACGACGCGGCCTGCAGAGGGAGACAGCAAACACCTGCTCAGGTGGCACTGCCCTGTGTGGCAGAGGGCGGGGGTCTGGCATGTTTCCAGAAGGCTGGCTGGGACCAATTCTGAGCCACCCAGGGTTGGGGGTCTTCTCATGCAGTAGCAAGGCCAGCTCAGGCCCACACATCAGCATCTTGATCTTCCCCAGGTGCCCAGCTGTGCCAGGCAGGACGGAGGAGGAGAAATGAGTGAGGAGCAGGCCTGCATGCCAGCAGGGCACAAAATAATGGGCCACATTCAACTAACTCAAAAACCAGACAGAGCCCTGCCCAGTGACAGTAATTTGGGGCGAAAATGCGGTGGGAGAATGTAGAGGTGAGACAGCTGCGTCTGTGCCAATCTGAGTGTTCATGACAGGCAAGTTCTGATGCTGGTCAGGGAGAAATAGTCTAAAACCTCCTCCTTACCCTCGTGGACCTTAAAATTCAGCTCAGCTAGTAAGATGGGCAGATAAGTAGTGCACTAAGTCCAGCGTCCATCACTGGTGGCAAGGCTAGGGATGGAGCCCGCAGGCTGCGGCTGCCAGGGAGGCCCTTAAGGCAACCCTGAAAGAGGACCTGTGCTGTTAGGCTCGATTCCCCAACTCTGTTCCACCCTGGGTGCTGCCCAAGACAGAGGCAAACAGAAGCACCCTGGGGTGGCAGGAGCAGGGGTTCTGAACCTGACTTCAGGGCTGGGATGTGAGGGCAGAGTCCCGGTACTGGAAGGGAGTAGTGACCCCAAAAGGCTCTCTGCCACAGCCCAGCCTAGGAGTGGCAGGGCTCACCACAGCTTCTCCCAGCCCTGCGGGCAATGGTGTTGGAGGCAGATTACATTCAGCCCGGCTGGGTGAGCCCCGGCAGACCTGGGATCAGCTTGCCCATGGTGTGCCCCCGGGAGGGAACACACAGCCCACCCTGCACACTGCGGGAGGTCCCTTCCAGAAACCTCTAAGTCTGAAGTCATTGAAGGGTTTGGGTTTTCTTCTAAAACCCTACAGCTGCACTCTGTGTTCATTCTTGTTGTTGTTAGGACTTCGGGATAGATTTATGGATCTTGCCCTTTTTGCCACGATTCTTTGCTAGTCTGGGGAGAAAATCAGAGTCAGTGACTTCCAAGGTGGTTTGCTTACATTTGGCTACCTAACATGATTTAGGTGTTTTGTCTGTTTTCCAAATTTGTATTCTTGATTATTACTGTTCTTACTACCACAATTGCCTCATTTTTTAACCACAGTATAATAACCCATAGAATGGCTATGCCAAATTATACTTAACCACACCCTACTGATACCATGATGTGTACATACAGCTTTGTCCAAAGGGTGGTTATTTCCCTAGATTAGGTGCTCAGAGTGGATCACTGCTATAATCTTGAAGCCGTTTGTGCATAGACAGCTGACCTATCCCTGAAAGCCTCATGTCCCTTCCCACCTGGCCACGGGCCCTCTGCCCACTGTCAGTCCAGCCCAGCATGGCCCCTGGGACTAACGAGCTCAGCCTTGCTGGGCTGTGGGTGTTGGATCTACTGGGAAAGGTATTTCCACTGGGAGCCAAGATGAACAGGTGGAGCAGGTCCAGGGCAAGTAGGAGCTCTCTTCCCCACTCACCTTTGGCCCTTCGGATGAGGGGCAGAAAGGATTTCGTTGTCCGCACTGTGCCCCAGAGGTTCACTTCTGCCACCTCCTTGTATGTCTCCATGCTGGTGAACTCCACCTCCCCGAATGTTGAGATGCCCGCGTTGTTAACTAGGCCCCACATCCCTGGACAGGAGAGGACAGACTTGTGGTCACCACGTGGGCTCAGCTTCAGACACCACCCATCAGCTGGCAGCCCACTCCCCTCCCCACTGTTGTCCCTTATCCCTGTGACTTCCCAGCCTCTTGCCCAAGGTTCTCAGGAAACTTTCTGGAGTCACTCAAGAAAGACAGGAGATAGAGAGGCCTAAGGTACTTGCTCGACCCTCCCTGAAGTCCAGAATGTCCAGTCCTCATATCCCATCTGCCTGACTCGATTCTCTGGGACCATTATGACCCAGCTCTGCGGGGACCCCCTGCCTCGAGTCCTACGTCACCTCAAGCTCCCACTTCCACTCCATGCACCCAGCTCATCCCCACACCTGCACCTGTCTACTCGCTCCTGCCTCTGAGCTTTCACTTACAGCTCCCTCTTTGCAGAAGCCAGGGAAACCTCAGGGGTCTTCCAGGCCAAGCTCCCCCTGCAGGACTAGGGAGGGGACCAAGCTGCTCAGACACACATCATTAGAGGTTCAGCCAAGCCTTCATCACAGGCAGGCCCAGTCCTGCTCCACCCGGAGACCCTCCTAACAATCACTGTGTTTTCCCCTCTGAACTACAGCACTGCTGGCTGGTCGTCACACGTGTGGTCCCACAGGGCCGTGCACAAGCGGAGGAAATGTATGCGCTCACAGTACACCTGGGTTGACTGTTTCCTCAGAGGCTAAGTAAGGCACGGCTGGCTTTTGCAGGCTTAGAGAACGTTGGTGCTGGAAGGTTCCCTGGAGTTTAAGCAGTCTATTAACTAATCTCAGAGCTGGGGAAACTGAGGCCCTGAGGGAAAACGACAGGCTTAAGTTTTCCCAGTAAGTCGGAGGCAGAGCTGAAAGATGCAGCATTTTACGGGGCCCTCCAGGAGTTCAGTTTTTAGGATGCAAGGGCTGGGTGGACCAGAGCCTCAGGACAGAGCCGGCCCTGCCTCTTTGTTGCAGAAACCCTCAGGGTTTATTCTCCCGTGGCCAAGCGCAGCCTCAGAGCACAGCTCCCCCCTGGGGCTGAGCACTGACTGCGGGGACTCGGCCCTGCTTCGGTTCCGAGTTAATCATGGAAATGAGTCTGTGTAAATGACAGAGTAATTGGTCTCTAGCTGTTTTCCTTCCGTGTTACCCAAATTAAAGCTTCACCAACTGACCTCCGCTGCCTTCTCCTTCAATTATGGAGAACTAAGGACCTTTATTAACTACAGGAAATTGCTGGTTAACAAAGTGTCCGTGACCAGCTCACTCCCACTCCCCACTGAGGCCACGTGGGCGCCTCCCCGCTGCTCTCTCAGGTCTCACCAGTGACCTCACCAAGGACACTAATGACACAGTCGGAGGGACCAGGACAACCCCCAGCTCCCGCCCTCTCCCAGCAGACGCCCCTGGGTCTCGGCCTCTTCTGTTCCCCAGAGGCGCAGGAGGCCTCTCCCGCCCGCCACGGCTGACGCCTCCCCCACCATCTTAGAGGCCATGAGCCACTGATCCTTCTCTCTCCTTTACACAGCTTCAACCTTTCCCTTGCCCTCGGCTCCTTCCCTTCAATGCTGTACACATTAGGTGCTCAATTAATGTGAATTAGGTGAATGAATGCCTACAAGTACCATATCTCCATAGCCTAAAGAAGCTTCTGTAACCGTACTACCCGCTCTCCTTCCCTCGCGCCAGGCTTCTGAGAACAGCCTGCGCTCCCGTCTCCCCCTCGCCACGCTGGCTGCTCCGGACCCTGCACGCTCCGGGTCTCCAGGGCACACGTGCCGCCCCGCCTCAGGCTTCACACTCCTCGGCCTGGCTGTGATATGGTGCCACTAGTGCTCCTGATGCGCACTGCTCCCAGGGTGTCAATGGCACCCAACACCTCCTGCACCCTCCCCCGGCCCCTCCCCCCAGACACAGGTGTCCCCCAGTGTCCTAGACCTGCTTCTCCTGAATGACACTCAACACTTAGGTGTCCTCATCTTCTTCATGTTCCTGGAATTTTCCGGCTGTTTTGTGTTTGATTCATAATGGACCATATCACATGCCCTAAAATGCATACAGTCCTTTTTCCACGCCAAAATAAAACAATGACATCTGACACTACTACCCAAAATGAGTCTAATTAAATGTGGCCTGTGAAAGCACGCTGCCTCTGGATTAGAGCTTTGCTGACTTGACAAGTAGAAATAGCCTGTGGGGCCCACCGCTCTCTGGAGTTCCCAGTAACGTTCCAGCTGGCCCAGGTGACAGCCGTTTTCCTGCACAGCCCCAACACCACGTCCGCGTCGGTGGCTCTCGTGTCTCCCTCAGCAGTCACGGCTCTCTCTGAACTCCAGTCTCCTCCTGTCTCACCTGAATGTTCCACACTCCCCAACTCACCCTAACCACAGCCAGCACCCCAAGTTCCCAGGCTGCCCAGCCTGCTCCTGCTCTGTGTTAATTTTACTTTTGTCTTTGACTCCTCCAGCCCCTTCGCTTCTCTCCATCAAATGAGTCACCAAGTACTGGTACTGTTACTGTCAAAGATTGAGGTGACAGCTGCCAGGCCCCAAACTAAGCACTGTGCATCCATTAACTCACCTGATCCTCACAACCAACTAGAGAGCAGAGACTAAACTGTCCCGTACCTGGTTGAGCCAACCGAGGCTGGGAGAGGTTAAGCACCTTGCTCAATGCCACCCAGCGAATAGGTGGGGAGGAGGGGATTTGGGCCCAGGTCCGTCTGAGGACAGAGCCCTCACACAGCCCTGCTGTTGTCGCTTTTCTTTGCTGGGTCATTAGAATGGATTCTTCCTTCCTGCTTCTGCCTGCATCAGCTCGGGCCCTGTTACCTCTCTCCTGTACCCTCGGAGAAGCCTCCTCCCAGGTCTTCCCTCTAGGTCTCCTCTCCACCTCCATCCTCACCCCGCCCCCAGCCACTCACCTTCTCCCCAGTCACTTCCTGCTCCCAGGTCCCCGTCCTGTGGCATGGTACAGGGCCCTTTCCAGGCTTCGCTCCCACTCCCCCTCATGTACTCTGCCCTTCCTGAGAGTGAACAGCCTGCCACCTGCCTCATGACGGCCCCTCCTGCCCCGGCCTGCTCCCCCACCCCCAGCCGGAGAGCAGCTTGTGCCGAAATTCTAGCCACGCTCCCGCAGTGGCCGGATCTAGGTGTGAGCACTGGACGTTGGGCAGAGCACTTTCCCCACTTCACAGATGGGCAAGCTGAGGCCCACACAGGTGAAGGGTCAAGCCCAAGGCCACACTTTTATTAAGAGGTGAAGCCCGGTCTTCTCCTTTCCAGACTTTGGGTGTCCCAGATGTAGGGTCTTCCTTGTCCATGCGAAACACCCCAGTGCTATCACTGCTCCTCGGAGGTCCTGTCCCGAAGCCACTGACTTTCTCTTGACTGGTGTCCAACCTCAAACTCCTCCTGACAGGACATACCCCGCTGGCGCTCAGCACACTATCAAGTACGCAGCAGGTACTCAATGTTTACCGACCGACTATAGGTGATGGTGCCAAGACCAGGCCATGCCACAGCCTGCTGGCCCACACGCTCAGCTTTCCCCTGGGGTGGGGCTGGGGAGGGCTCTCGGGCAGTCTCGGGCTCCAGATGTCTAGTCCCTCGGAGTCCTGCTGGGGCAGGGGCTGGTGGCAGATGGCTCTGGTGCTCTAGTCAGACAACCCCTTCATCTCAGCCCCCAGGGCTGGCTCCCTGGGCCTGGGCAGCAACTGTTCCACAAAGCCACGGTGAAGGGCTTCCAACTCACCATCAAAATGTGCTCCCGTGGTGGGGGGATGGGGAAGGGGACACCTCTCCCGAAAGGTTCCTGTCTGGGTGAATCAGAGGCGGCCCCTGCTGGACTGAAAGCCCTGGGAGGGCGCCACCTGGAGTTCAAAGCCAGCATTGCCTGAGAAGGGGGAATTCCAGCTGCATTACCAGGAAAAAAACAGCCTGAGGCAGAGGGGAGGGAGAGAGGAAGAGGGGAAGGGAGGAGGGAGGAGGGGAAGAAGGGAAAGAAGGGGAGCACACAGCTGCATATCTTACAGATTTATTTTTTTCAGACCTAAAAATCTTCAAATTCTTTTTCCAAAAAATGCAGTATTGGTTAAGTAAGGTTGTGGTGAGTGGTTTATCAAACCCTCCCCCAGTGTGTCATGTGGACAAAGCAGCAGGGAGAGGTTTGTGCACCAGGGTTGGTGCTGGGGTTTGAGCTCGGATCGCAGGGTGGGGGTGGGGGGTGAGTGGCCCGGAGCCCAGCTGCCTGCAGTTAGGCCAACTGGCCAGTCCAGTGCAGAGAACGGAGGTGGTTCTGCCCCGGGGGCAGGGGACAAGGGACAAGGGCCCTGAGCAGCACCATTCTGTGCTCAGGTCCCCGGTGACGCCTTTCCTTAGGCATTTTAAATTACCACAAACGCACAGGCTGTAATGAAGCGGCTTTATGGAGCTGATGCAGCTGTTTTCCTGCCTAATAGTTTATGAAGGCAATATCCCAGCTGCCCAGGGAAGGCGGCGGGAGGAGGATTTACCACGCGGGAGGGGCGAAGCGGGCTGTACATTCCGCGCTGGTAATCATCCCAGTGGGACCCAGCCTGGCTTCTCTTAGTGGGACAGGAGCTCTGCCTGTTAATTATTAAACAGATGCACAGCGAGGTCGGACTCACAGGCCTCTCCTCGGAGAACAGAGGGGCCTGGGAATGGCCTGTGGAGGGGGTGACGGTGGCACTGGGCCGACGAGGTGGCACATCAGTGACAGGCTGACCACTGAGCAACAGTGCCACCAATAACCACTTGGCACAGCTTCTGAGGCGCTGCTCGGGGATGACAGCATGTCAACCTGACTGATACTCTCTCAGCACAGGGTGCCTAGCACAGGCTCTGGTCACACCCTGCCTAGCAAGGTCACCACTTGGGAGCGCTGCTCCCACCTCACTCTGTGGGAAAGCAGAGCTCAGTGAGGCACACCCTTTGTGCCTAGGCCATCAGGAAGCTCAAGGTAAATTTCACAGACTCACTTCGTCACGGATGCTGCTGCACTGCCCAGCTCCAGGGAGCTCTGTCCATCACTGTTGCATTCTACAGGAATGGTGTCCCCGGGGTTGTACAACAGAGCCCCTCCCCCAGGGTCCTCCCCGTGGCTGAACTGGAAGGACACTTGAGTCCTTATACTACAGGACCTTTCTGCAGCATTTGGCCCTGTTGGCTAAGGGTGCCCCAAACTTTCTGTTCCTTTAGCTTCTGGGGCCCTGTGTCCAACCTCTCTGATAGCTGTCCCCTCCCTTCCTCTGGCCCCAGATGTTCACATTCCCCAGGACTCCCTCCCTGCACCCCCCACTCCAGCCTCACCTCCCACCATGAGCACCTGACCTCAGCTGGGACGCTCCCCCAGGGTGGGCACTTCAGCCTCTCCCCAGCCCTCAATCTGCTCCTGCAGTGAAGGGTACCAGGTCCAGGAAAGGGGCCTCTCACCCCTCCTTGTCCCCACATCCAAGCCACCAAGTCCAGCCAGCTTTGCCTTCTCAATACTTGAATCAGATCCCTCCTTTCCCAACACCCACCACCCTAGTTCAGGACTCTCAAACCCACACTTAAATCCCCCTTTAAATCCCCCTTCCCCATCGCCACTGCAGTGCTCAGAGTGAGCTTCACAAGTCTGACCAGGCCATTCCGCTCAGGACGGCCCCTTCAGGGCTCCGCAGTGCCCTTAGGAAGGCAGCCACGCTCCCCTGCCTGGCACCCAAGGGCCTGGACAGCCTCCCTCCCCAGCCTCATTCGCTGCCACCACCTCCACCAGACTGGACTCCTAATACCCACCGCCTGTCATCCCACAGCACACCCTCTGCCTCTCCCCACTCTCGTTCATGCTCTCCCCTCCTCCTGGAATGGCCCTGGCACTCTCTGCCACAATCTGCCCCAACTGGCCTGTTCCCATAGTGCCCCCCAAGACCAGACTAATGCCTCTTTCCTGTGCTGCTCTGCCTCTCTCAGTGCACTGCTGTCAGTGTTGAAATCAGTCCCCCCACTGAACTATGAGGTTGACAGACTGTGCCTTGCCCATCTTTGTGTCCCCAGTACTCAGCGCAGCAGCTGGCCCAGAGTGGGCATTTCAGTGAGCGCTGGCTGAACTGACCTGACCAGTGCATACCCCTCCACCACTCCCACAGATCCTCACATCACCTCCTGGCTGTGCTTCACGTGCCCTACTGCACCGGTGTGTTTAAGCCCCTTCCTCCTCCCGTGCAGGAGGAAGAGTTTAAACAATAAAGAAAGGAGGTTTGTAGCAGGATGCCAGCAAATGGAGGGTGGTTTTCAGGAAGGGCCCCTTTGAACAGCCCCATACGTGACCCCTGCTGCCCCAAGGGGCCCCCTACCTTTCTCAGGGTCCTTCAGGCTCGAGCGGACAAGCTCCACCACTTTGTCCACCTCCTCGCTGCTGCAGACATTGAGCTGGACAGTTCTCAGGCGGTCACTGTTCAAGCTGTCCAGCTGCTTGACCCCATCATGCCCTTTGTCCTGGGGAGCAGAGAGGCGTTGGTTTCAACCTGCCTCCTTCCCACCCTGAGGCAGACTTGGGCATGAGGCCCACTGCCAAGGCAGGAGCTGGCCCCAAGTCCCTGCCAAAGCCTCGAGCTTACTGACGACTGCAGACGGCGTTCTCTGCAGGCCCAGCCAGGCCTGCCCCAGCAGCACGTGGTTCTGTTCCACCCCTGAACAGCGATGTTATCAAGCACAAAGCCAAGCGCCACAGACACAGCCATGAATAGGGTGGAGACCGTGCCCCGGGACCTCACTGACAGGACTCTTTCTCTAAGCAGGGGCTGCAAACTAATAGGGGTTCAGACAATGGGGAGAGCAAGGACCCCAGGGACAAGGGCACATGTCAGTTGTCGTCCATGTGGAGATACAAGCCCAGGATTGCCAGATGCTTAGATTTTTAAGCCAGTAATTGGGATTTATGTGGGGAATCTCCTAATTTTTTAAGTGTTGGCAACCTATGCACATAAAAACAAAAAAAACACATGTGTGGGCCAAAGCACGTCCACAGGCCACATGTGACCAGCAGGCTGCCAGTTTGGCACCACCTGTGTTCCAAGCCAAGGGTCCATCAACCCCAAACTGGTAAGAGGCCAGAGCCAGGCTCTAATCCCAGCTCAGCTCCTAACCAGGCTGTGCGCACCGGGGTGTCCCTTAGCAGGTGTTCAGTTTTTCTGGCTGTAAAATGAGAACATCGCCACCTGTCCTGACCTGCTCAGATAATGGAATAAGGAAATAGATTTTTAAGAAACCTGTTCAACTAGAAAGTGCTACACAAATGCAGGTATTACCACACATGAGAAAAGCATCACTCATTCAACAAACATGGCTGGGGCCTCTATCCTTTTCTGGAACTGTGCTAGGAACTGGAGACAGAAAGATAAATACGCCAGCCCCTGTTCTCAAAGAGTCATGAAGTAGGGGAGACTGATGAATGAGCAAACGACATGATACGGCCAGCGCTTGCTGTGCGGTGCCTTGTGGGAGGTGGAGGGGGCACAGGAGGAGGGGTGGGCAAGGGGGACTTTCCAAAGGCAGTGACAGCTGAGGACATTAATGAGAGGGGGCCTATGGGGATGGGGCATCTCAGAAGAGGTAGGAGGACACGAGTGTAAGCCTTCCGCTGCAGGTGCCCCGGGTGCAGACGCACAAGGAAGCGGTGGGCGTGAGGCTGGAGGGGGCAGGGGTCTGCTTGGGGGCATGGGCCAGCTGCTGGGGGCTGCGAGTGTTTACGGTGCTGAATGCCGTGCTAAGCGCTGACGTGCTCACTTAGCTCATTCGCCTTCACATCGTGAGGTCACATCCTATTCTACGACACACATTTTTTTCACAATAGGGACAAGCTGCAATTGATGTGAAAATTAGACATCATCAGTCATAACTTAATTGGTGCAGATTTTCCTGAGTGGTGCATGGAACGGTGATGCCTCCTACAGGAGGGCTGGAGCAGCTGACAGAGAATGAAGAGACAGAGAGAAACTGTCCAGCCCAGCGCTTGCCTGGGGCACACGCAGCTGGGACTGCGGCAAACATCCCAGCAAGGGCAAGGGCAGGACGCCCAGGACGTCAGCATGTGTCAGGGTAGGAAGTTCTCTACAGGTTAGGCTGAGCCTGGTAAGAGGAGGGCCCTAACCCCGGGAATGGAGAAACCACATCAGGTCATCTCAGAGAGACATAGGAGAAATGGGACCATGTCCAATGGGGCTAAAGGTGTGGACATAATCACGATGGAGAGCAGACTCGAGCAGAACGTGACTGAGAGAACCAGCTTGCTCTATGCAGCCTCAGCGAACAGAGCCAGGGCCAGGACGTCAAGTTCACCTTAAAATATTATGAGTGACTTTCACAGTCTGGAGACAGCATGGGCTGCCTGGGAGGTGTTTAGGCAATGGCGGGGGGATTGTTGGGGGTCAGAGGGAAGGTTGGTGGTGGGGATGGGGAATGCGGTACAGAGACAGTCCAGGCATCAGATGGGAGGTGTGGCTGCTCTCCCCTAAGAGCCCTTCCATCACTGAACTGTCACCATCTCAGCTTGGTTTTCCACCAAAAGGGAGCCTCCCCAGTGGCCCTTTGAAGAAGCGATGTGGCATGAACCACCCACAGAGTCTCTGCCCGGTCTGGTGCCAGGAATGCCAGTTACACCCAGAGTCACCTTTGCACAGAGCAGCCAGGCTGGAGGTTCAGTTAGTCTAGGGCGTGGCTCTGAAATCCCCGGGATATGCCAACCTTCCCAAACAAGACGGCAGGTATCAGACCTACAGGACAGATAGGCCTGGAGCTTCTGCTGTCGTTCCCACAGAGGCTCCACCAAAAAAGAACTAACACCATCTTCGAGTCCAGGAGGGGACGGTGCAGTGTCCAGAGACACCTCTTTTCCACAGACAGGACACAGGCACTAGGAAAACACGTATTTTGCTCTAATACAGTCTTCACATGGGGGCTCCTCAAATGCTCTCAGAGTGGAGCCCACATGGTCTGAAGCTCAGAAGTGTTTATTATGGATTTTAGCTTAAATGTGCGAGAGCTGAGCGTCCTCCTTTTCAGGACTTTGTTACCCTGCTGCCATCGTTCAGCTCCTCTCAGACCCCTACACAAGATATCTCCTTGTGCCTCTAGCCAGCGTCACAACAACACCCCTGCAGTTGCACCTCCGGGTCAGGGTGCCCATGTGAACTCTCAATTTGGCAGCCTGGCAGCGAAGAGCCTCTTCTCGGAGGAAACTGGGGTTAATCTCATGGCCCACGTCTTCAGGCTTAGCATTCAGGCTCCCCAGGAGAGAACGCCCCACCTCCCACCTTCACCCGACAAACTACCCCAGGAACCCTCATCTGCCTCTGAGCAGCCTCCACACCCTGCTCTGACAGCCACACCAACAGGGACAGAGACTGTAGCTTGCCCCCAGCTATTCACAGGAAAGCTTCCCGACCCCCTCAGCCTGCTGCCTGCAGACTGTGGTGGCCCACCCCCTTTAGGATCCACTGTCCTCAGTCCAACACCACACTGCAGGCCGCGCCACCTCCCTGGCTCCAGGGTTTCTGTGTGCCCCTCTGCAGGTGTCCGGAGTCTCTGTCCACTTCTGTCTTGCTGCTCGTGGACAAGCTTACGGTTCTGACGTGTTGGTGCTTGTGCAACTGGTTTATTTATAAACCTACTTCGTTCTCTCACTATCCCTTTAAACCTCACCTGTAAGCTACTTTGTCCACCCCTTGAGGAAATTTCAGGTAAGTCTTGTAGCTTTTCCACTTATTTTCAGGCAATAGAGCGCCCTCTTTGTTTTGGCATACAATCCTGTTCAGTCTATTAACCAAATAACTCCAGCCCAGTCTGGTTTGAAAACTCAAACTCTCAAACTTGTATCCAATTTGAAACTTTAAAGACCTCATTCTCACTTCTTTTGGTAAACATTAACATAACATTCTGTGGCCTCAGACTCCGAGGCACAAATAGCAAGCTCTCCAAGGAATTCATCTGAAGCTCACTCTTTTTACTGGAGACCAGAGAGAACATCACCGCACACTAACGACCCTTTCCAACCTATCGACCTCTTCCACCTCGACTTCTTACAATATCGAGGCAGGTGATGAGCCGATCCTGGTAAAAAGGTTTTATAGTCTCTCAGCACACATTTTCAGGTGGTCTCGCACTCAGGGCAGGACATGAGGACACTCAGCACGTGTTCTATGTGAGCATCTTATCACACGTGTAGAAACACCATGACAAGGGCAATCCCGGGGCACCGTAATATTTACAGGGGGAGCAGGAGGAGGGGGCGGGCAAAAGAGATGGGAAGAGCCAAGAGAGCACGAAGTCAAGAAAGAGTCACAAGCAAGAGCGGTTAATTTGGTCAAGAGCTGCTGCTGGTTGAGTAGCTGTGGTCTGAAAAGTGGCCATGAACTTGGCAGAATGGGATGCTGGTGTCCCTGACAAAAGCTGGTCAGAGGCACTAGGGCCCTTCCAAGTCTGGTTCTGCTTCCTCTCCCAGCTCCCCTCTTCTTCCTCCACAGCCTTCAGCTACCTCAAACTACTGGGAGGGCCTCAATAGGCCGCCCCCTCCCATTTCACAGGGAATCACTGCTCGTCCTTCCGGAAGGTGACGAGAGGCCAACCTTCCACTAAGCTGTGGAAAGTTCAATTTCTCTGGAAAATTGAGCGCCCCTCCACCACATTCACACTTCATCTTCTTTTCCTGCTTTATTTTTCTCCAGAGCTTTTTATCATCCCACAGAGAAGCAATGTACCTATTTATCTTATTCCTTGTCTATCTTCCTCCCTTGGAATGTAAGTGCCACAAGAGAAAGAACTTTTCACTCAATTGTTATATGTTGTATCTCCAATGGAGTAAACTGTCGGCTCATTGTAGGCGCTCTATAAATATTTGTTGAATAAACAAACAGAGTGGAAGGGGCAAAGCCTGATCCAGGTGGGCTGAAAAGAAAATGGGAGGTAGGCTGGGCAGGGTGGCTCATGCCTGTAATCCTAGCATTCTGGGAGGCTGAGGCGGGAGGATTGCTCAAGGTCAGGAGTTCGAGACCAGCCTGAGCAAGAGCGAGACCCCGTCTCTACTAAAAATAGAAAGAAATGATTTGGATAGCTAAAAATACATATAGAAAAAAAATTAGCTGGGCATGGTGGCACATGCCTGTAGTCCCAGCTACTCCAGAGGCTGAGGCAGGAGGATCGCTTGAGCCCAGGAGTTTGAGGTTGCTGTGAGCTAGGCTGATGCCACGGCACTCACTCTAGCCCAGGCAACAGAGCAAGACTCTGTCTCAAAAAAAAAAAAAAAAGGAAAGAAAATGGGAAGTAAATATATGAAAATAGTATAAACAACCCTCTAGGGGTGCTTTTCTACAAAGGGGAGCAGAGAAATGGGGAGGTAGTGGATACAGGATGCGGTGGTGTATGGGGGTGTGTGTGTGTGTCTGTGTGTACCAGAATGGTCCAGTAGAGAGTGTGTAGTCAATGATGTAGGAGGGTGGAGACATCCACTGGAGCTAAGTCCTTGATTAGTCCGAGGCAATGAGGTCTGAGGCTTAAGAGGAGGGCTAGCTCTAAAGAGCAGGCAGAGTGTTTGGTACAGACATAGCCAGAATCTGTCACATGGCTAACATCTCAGCACCATGCTGGAAACGAATCCCGCCTTTCAACTCCCAAGGTGGCTGTGACTGCCTTCCTATTTGCATAACTAACATGAGATACCAGGTGGAATGAGTCAAAAGGTAGATACCAGTACCTATAACCTGACAATGATCTTGTCTGGTCCTTTCTTCAAAATACCAGTTACCAAATCATAGAATCACTGCCAAAGGTGTGGAAGACCTAAGATCACCAGTCCAATCCTATTATTGTAAGTAAGAGGAAACTGAAGCCCAGGGAGGGGAAATGTTTGCCCAATTCCTGGGTTAGTGGCCGATCTGGGACTAGAACCCAAGCCCCTGATTCCCGCTTGAAGGCTCTTCTGCAGCACCAAGCAACCTGTGCCCTGCATTGTGGCCCCCCGTGTCACTGGACAAGTTAGCACAATGGCACATGGCATGAACACACGGCAAAGGACTTTAAAACATTTTTGTGGCATCACAGTTCCTGCCAGAGGAACTGTCCTCACCTCACGCAGAGAACCCAGCTCCAAGCATGTCACACCCGTTCCCCAGAGCCCTCCCCAGCAGGTTCTCTCATGCCCTGCCGGGGGGGGAGGACACAATGGAGAGGCTTTTAGGGAAGCAGTTTGGCAGATTTGAACAAAACCTAAAAGCTGCACTCCTTTCCAACTAGCACTTTCACATCTGCAAGATTGTCCTAGGAATCGCCAGTGAAAGCAGGCAAGGATGTATGCGAGAGGCAACTCGCTGTGGCTTTGATTATGCAGGTTGAGTATCCCCACTCCATAAATCCAAAATCCAAAACACTCAAAAATCTGAAACTTTTTGAGCTAACATGACGCTCAAAAGAAAGGTCCACTGGAGCATTTCAGATTTTTGGATCAGGGATGCTGAACTGGTACAATGCAAATATTCCAAATCCCAGAAAAATCTGAAATCCAAATCACTTATGGTCCCTAGCATTTTGGATAAGGGATGCTCAACTGTAAAAGTAACAAATTATGTGCACACCTGCATTTATGTTACCTTGGGGCAAGGGATTGGGAAGACTTCACTTTTTTCCATCATACACTTCTGTATTGTTTGAATTTATTATGATTATGTACCATTATTTTTATAACTCAAAAGAAGTAAAGATTAAAAGGACAAACAAAACCTTCTCTGATCTGGAATGAAGTTAAGAGCATGGCAATGAGAATTACTTTATATTTTGTGCTTGTTTTTATTACTGAAATTTTCATATTGAACAGATATCAAACTTTACAAAGATATCAAATGCAGTATAAAAATTCCTTCCTTGGGTTCCTACTGCTTTCAAAATAAGGAAGAATGTCTCACCCACTGAGCAGAGACAGCAAATTGTCCCAAACGTCCATTCTTCCCTCCTTCTATAGCAGTGGAACACCTAACTTTTTAGTCAGGTACATACTGTCTCAGAATACCCACTACATTTCCCAGCCTCCCTGGTGGCCAGGTAAGGCCACATGACTAAGTTCTGGCCAACAGAATGAGAGCACAGGTGATACATGTGCAGCTTCTGGTGCATGCCCTTAAATAACAGAGCTGTGCACACTTAAGAGAAATACAAATTAAAACTACACTGAGATACATGTCTCACCTGTCAGACTGACAAAAATCAAAAGCTTGAAGCAGACTCTACTGGTGAAATTATGTGGAAACAGGGACTCATACACTACCGATGGGAATGTAAAATTACACAACCCCCTATGGTGGGAAATTTGGGACTATCTTCAATGACAACATGTTTTATTTACCCTCTGACCTAAGAGCAATTTCACCCCTAGGAATTTACTCTAAAGATAAACCCCCAACAATACAAAAATACATAGTCACAAGGTTGGCATTATTTGTAGTTACAAAATATTGAAAATAACCTAAAAGCAAAAGTTCATCTATGAGGACTAACAGAGTAAATTATGGTCCACTCACTCAATGGAGTACTGTGAAGCTGTTAAAAAAAAATGAAGAAGATCTTCGTGAAGTCATATGGACTGATTTCCAAGATATGTTGTTAAATTTTTTGAAAAGTACAAAAGAGTATATGCAATGAGCAAACATTCGGGTAAAACGGGAGAAATGAAGAGAATAGAGTGGAAAAGATATGAGATAGGGGAGTAACACCACTTTGAGTGTACCTTTTTATATAATTGTGACCTTACAGTCTTTGTTAATAAGGCTTACATATTCAAAAATTAAATGACATCAACAAGAAAGGGGAAAACAAAACATAAACAAGTAAATAAATGGCACTGTATTTCAAATAAATAGAATGACACAGAAAAACAAGAATTAATCCAAGTAGCTTTTAAAAGCAGTATTTTGTAAACCCTCCATCAATAGCCAAAAAGAAAAGCATTAAGCTCTACTGTGGTGGCCATGGAGGTGCATCGCTCAGACTGCCCTTCAGGAAAGCCTGCTGCGGGAGCAGGGGACGGCCACACCTTCCCAGCCACTGCACCTTCCCGGCCACCGCATCTTCCCAGCCACTGCGGCATGGATGCCTCGGCCACCCAAGCCTGGGCTGCTCTCATTTATATTTATAAATGTATATATTTACATTTATTTTATATTTATTATCCTATATTTATATTTATTTTATATTTATAAATAAGAATAAATAAATCATGAGGTTATAATAACATCATATATATGAGATAGATATAAATACAGTGTGTGCATATGTGTGTGATTACATATACATCTTCCAGCTCTGTGCCCTGCGAGGAATAAAGATCAGCCATGCCCCATGTCCCATGAGCAATAAGCACACCTAATGCCCAGACTTTGGTTTGCAACTTCCATTAAAAGGAATCAGGTAAAGACATGTCTACACAGAGATAGGTACAGCATTATTCGTAATAACAAAAAATCCAAACATTTTAATCCAAATAGGCATTGACTAGTCAATAGATGTTTTAAAAATATAGTATATTTATACAATAGAATACCATTCCGCCATAAAAAGGAATGGACCACTGATACATCCTACAACACGGATGAATCTCAAAGACATGATGCTGAGTGAGAGAAGCCTGGCACAAAAGGCCATGCGTGCACTATATGATTCCATATAGATGAAATGTCCAGAAAACCTAAATCTAATAGAAATCGGTTGCTGCCTAGGGCTAGAGGTAGGGAGTAGGGATTAACTGTAAATGGTCAAGATGGAGATTGTGAGAGATAGGAGATGGAAATTTTCCAGAAGTGGACTGTGGCGATGGTTGCACAACTCTCTCAATTGAGGAACTCTCCCCTGCTTATTCTTGTAGCCTCATGTGTCAGTCCCTTCATTCCACTCAATGTGTCCCAAATGACCCTGTGCTTTCAGGCCTATGCTCAGGCTATTTCTTCTGTCTGGCAATTCATTCCTATCAGTCCCCACCTATGACAGCATTATTTACGCTCCATGGCCCAGAATCAATCCTCTTACGTACTCTCATTGAACATTCTTGCACATCCCTGAAAATCCTCTTCACTCTAATTCTTCAGCTGTGTCTATGCATGGCTGTCCCCTCACCACTGGACAGTGAGCTCCTGTGGGGCAGGGACCAGGTCTTATTCTTCTACAGCACCTAGCAAAGTGTCAGGCACATCATTAGCATTTGGCAAATGAGTAGGTGGATGGATGGATGGATGGATGGATGGATGAACAAAGCTATTATATGAAGAACAAGTGAGACCAAAGCCAGTGGAAAAGGTACAGGCTGTTTTAAACAGATGAGCCAGTTGTTAGGAGAGCAATTTTTTAAAGCCATGAAACAGTGACTATGTGTAAAGGGCAAAGGTGAAGATGACCCATCTCTTACCTTCATCAAGCAGCCAGCAAACACAAGGAAGCCTTTTGAATGCAGGTGTTTGGCCAAGGAGAACCCAAATCCAGAGTCGCAGCCTGTGACCAGGACAGCTTTGCTGCCAACCTGTTTTAGAAGGTCAGACCCCACGTTAGAAAGCCAAGGTCCTGAGGCAGAGTGACCAGGCTTCCCACCCTCCGGCCAGTAACAGTTGGTGCTTCCTGAGTGGCCCAGGGCCCCCGAGTGTGGAGAAGAACCATGGTATACTGAAAAAGCTTGGACTCACGATCAAGAGACCAGGTTTTAACTCAGACTGTCAACACTAACAGTGTTGCTTGGAGAAATCACTTCTGCTTTCAGAATCTCAGCTTCCTCATGTATGATCCCATTATCATCATTGTCTTCATCATCTTTATCATCAAAGCTAGTGTTTCTTAAATACCTACCATGTGCAAGGCACTTCACAAGGACTATTCTTGTTTAATCCTCACAATAGCCCCATATAGTAAGTATGATTACTATACCATGCTACAGGTGGGGAAACAGAGGTATTTTTTCAATGCCCAGTGTAGTTAGTGATAGAGCTGGAATTGAAATTAAGGCAGAGATCCCAGAGTCTAAACTCTTAACCCCTAAGTTGCTGGGCGGGAAATGGGAGTTCTGGCTCCCTCCAGATCTCCACTGACACCTTCCTCATTACTGCTTCCCGCATGTAGAAGGGTGTGTGGTCTCACTGACGGGGGCTTTGCAGGAGGGGTAAGAGAGAGAGTAGCTCCGAATGCCCTGGAAGCACTAAAGCCCTACTCTGAAGGTAGCTCAGGGCCGGAGGGTCAGGGGGAAGGGCTCTGACCATCCGACTGGTTCCCAGGTAGCTCGGCTTCCACTCACCGGGTCCACCTCACCAGCATATGTCCGGCTCACTGGGCTAAAGGAGGCAGAGCAAAACAACAGTGGGCGTCTGCAGGAGAAAAGGAAGCCATGAGCATGGGGCTGTGGTCCCACCCTAGTGGTCCCAGACCTTGCTCCCGGGGCAGAAGCAACTGGGAGGACCCTCAGCCACCACCCAGCCTAAAGTAGCACTGACCGTCTGCCCGCACCAGGCTCCTGGAGACAGCTTGCTGGTAGGGCTGAGCAAGAGGCCCTCTTTTCACCAGCGCTGCTAGGCTGCTGGAAGGTGAGCCCGTGTTTGCGGAGGGCTATCTTTTCCACTGTACAGCAAGGCCCTTCCTGAGCATAAAGCCAGTCCAGAAGCTACTTTTGTTGGAAGGCCCTGTCAAAACTTGACTGTTCTGTGTCCCACTCCAATAAAGTTCCATTTTCTGCTTTCCAAGGTGACATAAATAGGTAATATTTCAGACTAATGCAAGCACGCACTATCCTTTCGGTGATACGGCTTTGTTAAAGCCTTCTGCAAATTTGATGTCTTCACTCCCAGTAGGTTAAGCTTCCTATCCCCAAAGCTCTGTTCAATTCAACTTTTTATTTTGAAATAATTGTAGATTCACATGCAGTTAAGAAATTAAGAAATAATACAGAGAGATGCCAAGTCCCTTTTACCCAATTTCCCCTAGTGGCAGAATCTTACAAAGCTATAGTACAATATTACAACCAAGATATTGACATTGATACAGCAAGAATACAGAACATTTCCATCGCCACAAAGATGCTTCATGTCACCCTTTATACCTACACCTATTTCCTTCCCATCCCACACCCTCTTTAACCATTAATCTAGTCTCCATCTCTGTAACTCTGTCATTTCAAGAATGTCATACAAATGGACATTTGTGTGATTACACAGTATAATGGGAACTGGTTTTTTCATTTAACATAATTCTCTGGAGATTCATCCAGATGTTGTGTATCAATAGTTTGTTCCTTTTTATTGCTAAGTAGTGCTCCATGGCATGGGTGTAACACAGTTTGTTTAACTATTTACCCACTCAAGGACATCTGGGTTGTTTCCAGTTTGTGGATATTATGAATAAAGCTGCTATTAACATTACTCTATGGGTTTTTGTGCACATGTTTTTATTTCTCTTGGATAAATGCCCAGGGGTGTAATTGCTGGGTCACATGGTAGTTGCGTGTTTAGTTTTTTACAAAACTGCCAAACTGTTTACCAGAGTGGCTGTAGCATTCTCCATTCCCAGCAGCAATTATGAATGACCCAGTTTCTCTATGTCCTTGCCAGCATTTGGTGGTGTCACTATTTTCTATTTTAGCCATGCTGAAAACTATACCATGATATTTCATTGTGGTTTTAATTTGCATTTCTCTAACAGCTAATGATGTTGAACATCTTTTCATGTTTATTTGCCATCTGTTTTAGTCCACTTGAGCTGCAATAACAAAATGGGGTGACTTATAAACAGAAATTTATTTCTTACAATTCTGGAGGCTTGGAAGTCCAAGGTCAAAGTGCCAACAGACTGTGTCTGGTGAGGGTCCACTTCCTTCATAGACAGATGTCATCTCACTCTAGCCTCACATGGCAGGAGCAAGGGGTCTTTCTCTGGCCTGCTTTATAAAGGCACTAATCCCATTCCTGAGCTCTCTGCCTTCATGACCTAATCACCTCCCAAAGGCTGTACCTCCTACTACAACTATCTTGGGGGTTAGGATTTCAGCATACAAATTTGAGGGGTTCATAAACATTCAGACCATAGCACCACCTGTATATTCTCTTTGGTAAAATGTCTCTTCATGTCTTTTCCCCATATTCTAATTGGATTGTTTGTTCCTTCACTGTTAAATTTTGAGAGTTTTTAGATGTTTTGGATGCTAGTTGTTTGTTATACATGTGGTAATGCATAACTTTTAATCTGTAACTTGCCTTTTTATCCTCTTAACAGGGTTTATTACAGAGCAAAAAAGTGTTTCATTTTGATGAAGTCTGATTTATGCATTTTTTCTTTTATGGGTCATGCTTTTAGTGTCAAATCTCAGAACTCTTTCCCTAACCCTAGAGCCCAAAGATTTGCTTCTATTTTTTTCTAAAAGTTTTGTAGTATTATGTTTTACATATTAAGTCTATGAGCACTTTTGAGTTAATTTTTACATAAGATGTGAGACTTAGGCCAAAGTTTGTTTTGTTGTGGTTGTTTTTTGCCTATGAATGTCTAATCGCTCTAGCACCATTTTTTGAAAATGTTATTTTTTTCTCCATTCAATTACTTTTGGGCTTTTGTCAAAAATCAGTAGAGCATATTTGTGTGGGCCTAATTCTGGATTCTCTATTTTGTTTCATTGATCTATGAGCTCTTATCTTATTTTTCTTTTTCAAAATTGTTTTGCCTATTCTATTTCCTTTGCTTTTCCGTATAAACTTTAGAATAATCTTGTCTTTACAAAAAATCTGACTTGAGATTTTGATAGGAATTATGCTAAACCTGTGTATCAATTTGGGGGAAATTGACATCTTTACTTTGTTGCATCTTCTAATCCCTGAATATAGTAAAGCATCCTATCCATGCTTTGTTATGTTTACACCTAAGTATTCCTTTTTTCTAAGCAACTATAAATGGTATTGTTTTTAATTTTGATATCCACATGTTCATTACTAGTATATAGAAATACAATTGATTTTTGTGTGTTATCTTGTATCCTGTGACCTTGCTAAACTTACTTATTAGTTCTGGGAGTTTTTTGTTTTTTTTTTTTGAGACAGAGTCTCACTTTGTTGCCCAGGCTAGAATGAGTGCCATGGCGTCAGCCTAGCTCACAGCAACCTCAAACTCCTGGGCTTAAGCGATCCTTCTGCCTCAGCCTCCTGAGTAGTTGGGACTACAGGCATGCGCCACCACATCCAGCTAATTTTTTTCTATATATATTTTTAGTTGTCCAGATAATTTTTATTTCTATTTTCAGTAGAGACGGGGTCTTGCTCAGGCTGGTCTCGAACTCCTGACCTTGAGTGATCCATTCGCCTCGGCCTCCCAGAGGGCTAGGATTACAGGCGTGAGCCACCGCACCTGGCCAGTTCTGGGAGTTTTTTGTGGATTCTTTGGGATTTTCTATGCAGACAATCATGTAATCTGAAAATAGAGAATTTTATTTCTTATTTTCTGATCTATATGAATTTTATTTCCTTTTCTTGCCTTATTGCACTGGCTAGAAATTATAGTACTGTGTTGGATAGGTAGTGACAGCAAATATCCTTGGCTTGTTCCCCATCTTAGGAGCAAAACATTTAGTCTCTCACTATTCAGTATAATGTCAGCTATAGGTTTATCATGGATGTTCTTTACCAGCTTCAGAAAGTTCCCTTCTGTGTTTTTTTCTTTTTTTTTGAGACAGAGTCTTGCTCTGTCACTCCAGATAGAGTGCACTCCGGATAGAGTGCAAACTCCTGGGCTCAAGTGGTCCTCTTGCCCTCAGCCTCCTGAGTAGCTGGGACTACAGGCATGCGCCACCATGCCCGGCTAATTTTTCTATTTTTAGTAGAGATGGGTCTGGCTCTTGCTCAGGCTGGTCTCCAACTCCTGAGCTCAAGCAATCCTCTCGCTTCAGCCTCCCAGAGGGTTAGGATTACAGGAGTGAGCAACCACGTCCAGCTTCTATTTTTCTAAGATTTTGTATCATCAGTGGGTGTTAAATTTTGTTTTTTCTACATTGCTAGGTAAGATAATGTGATTTTTCTTCTTTAGCCCATTCATTTGTTGGATAACATTGATTTTCAAATAGTGAACCATTCTTGGATCCGTGGAATAAACCCACTAATTCTATCTCACTGGGCTGGTCCTTTGGCTAGAGAGAGCAGGCTTTTTTTTTTGCTTTTTTTGAGACAGGGTCATTTTTTTGAGACAGTGCCACCCCATTCCTATTACCAGACATTTTTAAAAGTAACAAAAAGCTTTCAGCAAAAGAAACAGCTTGTTTCAGACTGACTTGTTGTCAGACATTCTCTAACACACCTCTCCATTCTCAAGTATACCCAGACCTGAACCTGACTCTGGGTATGTAATACCAGGCTCTACCACTCATATCCAGCTGTCAATGGCACATTTTTACTTTTCCAGAGAGCACAGGGCTCCAACTCTCCACATCCATCCTCTGAGAGGCAGAACCCTAACAAGGTGTGTGAGGCAGGGCTATGAATACCTTGGGGTGGCTCTAGCTGGCATGAGAGTACCCTCCTGGCACTGCTTGTCTTCTCAGCCTTTCCCTCTGGGCCACTGCTAGGATGGCCTCACCCTGCTCCAGTTTCTCTCGCTGTGGAGCTCCTACAGTTGCCGGGGGATCCCTGGCTGGAGGCTGCTTCTCAATACGTAGGGGCCTTAGCCGTGGGAAGACCTTAGCACCTCAATTCTCAAACTTTAGTTAACAAGCACCTGGGGAGCCTGTTAAAATGCAGACTCCCAGTTCCCTCCCATTGGTATTCTGATTCAGTAGGAAAGGGTGGCCCCTGGGAATCTGCATATTTAATTCACCCCAGGTGATTCCAGTACAAGAGGTCCTTGGGAAGGGCTGGTTAATCTAGGTCCAGAGCAATTGTTCTCAGGTTCTCCTCCCTGGTTTTTATTGGAATCACTCGGGAATGTAATTATAGTTGTGTGGTTATATTATTAAAAAGAGTTCTTGTTTAGAGACAGATACTAAAATATTTGTAAATAAAATATCATGCCTAGGAATTGCTTCAAAATAACCCAGTAAGGGGAGGAGTGGGGACATAGATGAAACAAGGTTGGCCATGTGCTGATAATTATGCAGGCCTGGGTGTGGGGTACACTAGGGATCAATATACTACTTTCTAATTTTGTATATGTTTGAGATTCTCCATAAAATGATTTTTTAAAAAATCACAGGGAAGCTGTTAAAACTATTCCCTCACCTGGACTCATCCCCAAACAATTAAATCAGAATCCCCAGGGGATATTTTTCCCCTCACTGTGCTCTAAGTGATTCTAACCTGCAATCAACGTTCAAAACCACTGCCTGGGATTGGGGGTAGGGGGTGCAGAATCCCCCTAGGGGTTTCCTTTTTGAGCATCTTTACTGCCAAAACCCTAATATCTCTGTGAACAAAATCAGCTCTGAGTCACAGCCCAGCAGTCAGCTGTGGTAGACACTGCTGTCTGCCTGCCCATGTCCATTCTTCTCATCTGCCTCACTAACAAAATCTGGATTTTGTCTGAGGGTAGCAATGTCCTCACTGAGTGATCATGTGATACACTTCTGGCCAATAAGGTGCAAGCAGAAGCTGCAATGATTGCTGGCACAGTTTTCTTTTCTGATGCAGGTGTGGCCACTTCCTTCTTGCATGTTGCCTTGCTTCTTCCTGCCTGCACTGAGGCTGAAGGTGGAGTATCACTGGACCCTGAGGTGACAGCCACCCTTAGGATGACAGAAAGAAACAAGGAGCTTCTTTGTTTCTTTAAGACCATGAAGCCACATCAGCTCCAGACTTCTAGGGATTTCTGCTCTCTTAGAGTGAGGCAATATTAACCAACACACTGGCCTGCCAGGGCTAAGAGTGTCCCTAAGGGGTTAGGCCCAAGTCCCATCACATAAAATAGCGTGTATTTCCCTAGAGGGTCCTCTCTGCTCAGAAGGGCCCTGCAGTGGCAGCAAGCAGCTGGTCAACCAAGTCACTTAGACCAACAGTTAGGCCGGTCTCACAGGTGGTATAAGTTAAACTCGGGCTAGTTAGTACACTTTCTGAAGGGTGGAATCCCAAAGGGTTGACTGCTAGATTCGGAGGCCAAGAGCTTCCTGACTTCTGCCCTAACCCAGAAGCAGAATCATGGGGCGGAAGAGGTGCCGTCAGGAACTTACTCAAGGGACTGTGAAAGAACCTGCTGGTCCTCAGAGCTTTGGCATCTGGGAACTTGCCAGGACACATTTGAGAGCTTCCCCCCATCGCTGGGACGTTAATTCTGGCTTCTTCCCTCTCTTACCAGCCTGCTTTCTATCCCTTTTATCGCCCCCTCATGAATCAGCAATAATAACCAGTAACCCATCCTTCTGCTCAGAGCAGCCAGGAGTTGATTTAACAGGCTTAATCTAACAAGGTGGGGTTTAAGACAGACACAAGTGGCAGCTTGTGCACAGGTGCAGCTCGGGAAAAACATGGCCTCACAGCAGCATCAGTGAAAAAAATTTAGTCTGGTCGACCAAGAAGCACAAGTGTGATGTGGCTGCCAAAAGAAGCTACTAATATGTGAGCCTAGGCTTGACAGGCACGAAACTAGGATAAGGGAGGCAAGAACCCTTCTCCACTCTGCCCAGGTCAGGCTGCCCCTGGAGTATTACGTGTCACACCTGGGCTGGCAGAGCTGAGCACTGGTGTGTGTGACCAGGATCCAGGAGGTAGTGTTCTGAGTAGGGAATGAGTCAGTAAGCCACCTGCCCCAAGGGTGCCAGAGCCAAAATCTGAGCGCCGTGCAGAACCAGTAAGCATAGCGGGTTGTCAGGTGTTGGGGCAAGGGCTGGGGCCACATGGGCCACTCCTGGGGAAGTTTTCCTCTGGACAGAGGCAGGTATACTGGGTGACCCCTGCTCTGAGGAATGTAAACAACAGTGGGTGTTTTGCTTGGGGCACCACATCTTAAGAAGGGGCACAGGCTAAATGGAGATCATTCCAGAAAGAGATCTGGATGCCAAGTGGGGAAACCATGGGAGATATGCAATGAAAAAACATGCAGATGGAATAAGAGAAGGCAGGTATTGGGGTGGCCTGGTGTCCCTCAGGAGACAAGATTAACTTGCTTGGTATGAATACAGAGGCAGACCCAAGAAGAAGGAGTGGGATTTACATGAGAAAAGATTTTTGCTCAGTATGAAGAACTGTGCAACAGACCTGTCCAAAGACAGGAGGCCTGCTGTGAGGTACGGACCTCCCCATCACCGGGCATATTCAAATAGAGACCGTACGGGTCACTTGTTAAGGATGCTGTTGGCAGGATTCACCCACAGGTGGGGACTGCAGTATGAAGCCCTTTCCATCTGAGATTCAAGCCAAATGATCAGGCCAAAGTTTCCCCCACCACTGAGATCCCTGTCAGATCCTGGGCACAGTGATCACCCACCATGCCAGCCTCCTTCTGCACCTGGGTCTCCCTCCATGCTGCCAAAGCCTTCACCCTAAGGACATTCCATGTACTGTGACTCAGCTCTGTCCTGACCACTCTGTCCCCCATGCCACGCCCCTCAACCTAACCAAGTTACTTCTCAATCCACCCAGAAGATTCAGAATTCCCTGTGACAGCCTCTTTCCTCTCAAATGAGCCAGAAGCTTTACTAATGCCTCACTTCCCTTTAATTTGAGGACAAAACCTTTGTAAATTATTTTAACTTCTTTTGGGATTAGTTTTTCCTTTATAAAAAATAATTTCCAGAAATCTCTAAAAGCCACAATTAAGACAGATTTTGCCATTTTTATGAATCACTCACTGAAAAAAAAATTACAGAAAATCATGTTTCAAAAGCCCTTCAACAGAGCTAGGGTCCACCCCTTCTTGGATGGCAATGGCTTCCTGCCACCTCTGCAGAAGGAGCCTTTCTAAACTCTCCTCATGTGGTGTCCTCTGAGAGTTGAAGCCCCATCTCCAAGCCACCCCTCTGTATCTCTTGGAAATGCATTTAAGCAAATGCTACTAAAAGCATGTTCTTCTAAACATATTTATTGACATAGAAAATATCAATTTTCTAACACCTGGGACTTTGAATTTAACCTAACACTCAATTTCACTCCCCTCAGATATAACAAAGAAAAAGCCATTCGTAATGTTTTCCTTCCTCAGGCTGCAAAAGAGTAAAATGTGGCAGCAGAGCCCACTGAACCCCCTTGGAAAAAGCAATTCCAGAAGCTCTCAGAGAAGAGCTGCCTAATTTGTACTCAATGCTTCCTTTAGTCATGCACAGTTCAGTGAAGTCTCAGGACATTTTAGTTAACTGGTTTCACATGTAAAATATGAAAAGAGCAGTTATCCAGGTGACCAAAGTAATGAGACACATGAACAAGATGAACATCATGTACCTCATTACACATGACGCACCGCTCACTGCCACAGGCTTCTTGCTGAGCATGCACACATGAGGAAGTAGCACACTAACCAATGTGAGAGACAGTCTACAAAATAACCAGCCAGTACTTTTCCACAGTGTCAAGGTAATGAACAAAAAAGATTGAGGAACTGTCCCCAAAAGGAAGCGACTAAGGAGACATGGCAACTAAATGCAATGTGGGATTCTGGATTGTAACCTGGACCAGAAAAAGGCCCATCCTGGGGCCACTTGGCAAAATTTGAATAATGTCTGTAGATTAGTTAATAGTGGTATGTCAAGGGTCATTTCCTGATTTTGATCATTGCGCTATGGTTGTGTAAGGTTTCAGCATTTGGGGAAGTTAGGTGAAGAGGATCTGGGAACCTTTTGTACTATTTTTGCAAATTTTGTACAAGTCTAAAGTGATTTTTAGAGGTTTTTAAGAAGCCATTGTGAAAGATATTCTTCTTTGTCCTGTGAGTCCTGAGAAGGTCTGTCTTCCAAGGACATGTTTGGGTTTCCTTTGCCTGTAGACACAGGTACTGAGAGACATCTCATCACCACCTGCATCGTCCATGTGTGAAAGGCTCTGCTTGCCCAGAAAGTGTGACCCTCAAGGCCATCTCCACCTTAGTTGCTTACCTTGCTCCATTTTCTCTATCACAGACACTTAGGGTTTTTCCGGGCAGCTGTGACAGGGGTCTGGAGAGGCGGGTGGCCAGCATTGTGGCAACGAGAGGTTGAATGGCCCACTTCCTCCTGGTGGTTCTGAAACACAAAATGCACCCTCAGCATTACCTTGTTGCCTTCAGGGGATTAGCCAGAGTGGCCATGCTTCTTTCAGCCTGTGAAAGTCAAACAGGGCTGGCTCTGTTCCACCCAGGTCCAGTCCTGGGTGCAGGCGGTCCCCTCTCTCAAGCTGCAGCCCCATGTGATGGGAAAAGTCAGGAGCCAGGGTGTCTGGAAACCTGGGTTCTGGCTCTGGCTGTGCCACCCATGTGCTGGGCAACCCTGGACGGGTCATCACCCACTTGAAACATGGAGAGGTTGGCACAAAGCAGTGATCCCCAAACCAGACATCCACTAGAAGACTTGGGGACCTAACCTCTTGGGGACTCTGACTCAGTGTGTCCTGCGCCTTGTCTGTGTTCTTCATACCTACCAAAACATCCACCTGTGGTGACCCAGGGCACCAGCCTTCACTGCTGATGTGCCCCCATACCTCTGCAGGCAGCTTGTCCAGCCCCACGCCACCCACCATGTGCCCAGCTCTCCACCTCGCTGCCCCGGCCCCGACAAACACAGGGGCTCTGGCTGAGGCTGAGTTCATCAGTGACTCATTACAGCATGGAGTTGGAGCTACAAAATGAGAGATTCAATCAAAATTAAAACACACACACAATCTCCCCCTTCTCCCCATTCGAGGTTAAATCAACCTTACTGCAATATGTCCATGTATCCCTTGGTGCCTTAAGGCTACTTAGCACAGTGACTAGCCATGGGTTATTAACTGTCAGTTAACATGTGCAGTTAGCTGCCCTCCTATTCTGGTAAACAGTGACTTCTCCAGGCCTAATGGAGGGAAGGGGGAGCTGGGTGGGAGTTGAGTGAGGCCAGGAGAGCCTGAGGGAGCTGTTGTTCTTCCTGGTAGACAGGTTCTGGCCTCTCCCTGCCGACCTGGCTGTAGTGTGTCACATTGTTCTCTCCAGTCCTGAGGCACTGCCTGGGAGGCAGCTCCCGCCTGCCTGTTTGCTGCCACCCCAAACCTGACTGTTACCAGCCTCCTGGGCCAATAGGTCAGTAGCAAGTTCCTTCACTAGCCAATGTGCACTGCAGGAGGCAGATGAAGGTGTTTAATCTGTTTAATCCCCAGGAGAGGAAAGCAGGCAGGGGGCTTTTGGCTTGTGTTATCTTTGTGCTTCTGCCCCCACACACCGTACTTTGCTGAGATCTTTATAACACCAGTCAGTTTATGCAACTCCCCTGCTTAAATCCTCCCCTCCATGCCTGCTGGGGCTGCCCTACGCCTCCCTTTCTAACCTTACCAGGCCACCCTCCCCTTTGCTCACAGCACCTGGACAAGGCTGACCTTCTGACAGTTCCTTGCCAGGCTGAGCTATCTCCTGCCTCAGAGCTGGGCCTTCGCTCTGCCCTTACCCTGGATGCCAAGTCCTCTGACCCTTTAGGCCTCAGAGTGGCTGTCCCTGACCCCCTTGCTGAAGTAGCGCCCGTGCAACACACGGAGGTTGCTGTCTCTGAGATCACTCCTGTAGCACTTATCTTAATCCAAAATTAGCTTGTTTATTTCCATCACTTTCTCCTAATAGATCAGAGGCCCAGTGAGGCCAAAAGCCTCATCTATATTGATCATCAGGAAATCCTCAATGCCTAGGACAAGCCTGACACAAGGAGGCTCTCAGGAGTGGAAAGTCAGCCTGTATTCTCCGTAAACACTAAGTTCTCAAACTTGAAACGCTACTCGTTTGCCTTTTGGTTTAGGAATAGAAACATTTGTGTGAGGCAGGTGCTGTAAGGAGAAAGCAGAGGACCTGTGGGGGTGGGGGACAGTCTCGTTAGCCTTGAAATGCTGTACTTAGCTGTCCCAGGATGACTGGACTCAGGAGGTTTGATCCCCAGGAACTGAACTCATAAGACACAGTTACAAAATAAATCAATCTGTACTCTCACATGTCAATTTGTAATCTCAATGAAATTTTTCTAATGATAAGAACACCTGGGTCTGCTCTCAAGGGCAACCCCTCCCCACTGTCAATGCATAACTCATGGAACACACGGCCCCTCAAAAAAAAAAAAAACAGTGTGTGCATCCTTGTCCTGGTGCTGGGCTCACCATGTTGCATCCTGCATGACTATCTTGCAGAGGACATAGCTGGCTGCTTTCCTGTGGGTGGCAGCAGCATCTCCCCTAAAAGAGGCAGACATTCTTAGTACTGACATTCTCAGAAGAGGCAGGGCATCCACAGGAAACAGGAACACAGGAGGCAGGCCTTAGGCAGGAAAGAGGACTCCTGTGTTTCTGGACATGAAATCTAGATGGACCATTGGCACTACCAAGTGGGAGGGGAAGGTACTGTTCCACTGAGGAGGGTAAACTAGGTTTAGGCAGGGACCCCACACTGAAGAGCTTAACACCAGTAAGCTCCTGTATCAGATCCCAAAGACTGACAACTGGCAGCCTGCCTCCAACATGCACTACTTAGCTGATTTGTCTGGCCAGCCTAGTGTTTTAAAAAGCAATGTAACTAGGCAGCTAAGTTATGCTGGAACTCAATACAAACAGCTTGCACCTACCATCTTAAAACTACCCACATCACCTTTGTTAATTGCCTGGACACTATGGTCATTTGAGTTTTGAGATCCCTACCCAGACAGATCTATATTATCCTTTGGCCATTTCCCCTCTGATCATTTAGTATAGTCGTGCTTGAAAGTTCCAGCCCAGCTCAGCTGTGCATGATAACTGCACAGTCAAGGGGACCATCCTTGAAGTCACCCAAAATGGAAACCTGACAAGTTTTAAAGCCCACATTCAGAAAGACATCTACCATTCCTTTGAGAGGTAATCATTCTGGAACAAAAGAATTATATAGGAACATGAAATGATACAGTAGACAATGTTCTTACCACCATTTTACCGTTAAGTGCAGATGACACTCCTATAGCTTGTTTCACAGAGACCTTCATTAAAGACCAAGGATTTGACTGCATAGCCCAGCTCAGCAAAGGCACACCTAATGCAGACACCTTGATTAGTCTGAGAGACATTGTAGTCACCAGATTAGGCTGATGGCCAGTTCTCCTCAGATAACAAATCACAAACACTCTTTACAGTGGTCACTTCTTGGAGGTCTGTCCTGCTCACCTGACCCCGTCTCCTCTTGGGCCTGCCCCTCCCCCACAGATTTGGCCTCTGCAGCTGTAGCTGGACTGAGAGACTGCAGCCTTGGCCATGGAGGACTGGGCCAGGGAGAGACACCAGACTCAAGATGAACCCATCATTCTGTCCCCTGGCACTGTAAAAGAATGCCAGCCAGCCTCTGTGGGGCAGGGACATGTGCTCTGGCTGCTGGGGAGGGCAGCTACACTACATTGGGCCCTGAAGCCACAGAGAAAGGGAGAAAGCCAATCCAATCTGCAGAGGGAGAGAGAGAGGGGGGGGGGGGGGAAGACACACATGCAGAAAGCAAAAGAGATGGAGGTAGAAAAGAGAAAAGCAACAGCAGCAGCTGCCCTCCTGTCTTCCAGCTCTGTAAGGCATGCTGTGTCTTTATTCTCTGTGTTTTTGAAGCAAGGTTAAAGTTTCTGTTACCTGGCACCAAAACAATATTGACTAAAATGCACTAAAGGTAGGTCACACTTTGATCCATTGGCTTCCTTGCTGTCCTGGGAACAGGCCAGCTCCTGCTACAGGGCTTTTGCCCTTACTGTTCCCTCTACCTGGAACACTCTTCCCCCAATATCCACAGGGCTCACTTCAGTCCTCTACTCAAATACTTACTCAGTAAGACATCCTTGGCCACCCATCAATTCCACCCCCACCCTGACATTTTCTATCTCCCTTCTTTGCTTCCTTTTTATTTTCCTCCTTGGCACTTACCACATCATAGCATTTTACATATTGCACTTATTTATCTTATTTGTTGTCTTTCAGTCCCATTAAAATGCAAGCTCTTTAAGAAGAGAAACTTTTGTTTTGTTCACTGTTGTATCTCCAACACATAGTACAGTTCCCTGCACACAATAGGCACATAATATTTCAAAAAGGAGTTTTAAGCAGGGGAGTACCATGAGCAAACTTACATTTTAATAAGATAACTTTCACTGGGTTAATAACAGATTGAGGATGGACAAGAACAGAAGTAGGGAGACCAGTTAGAAGCTATGGATGTAATCCAAGGCCACAATGTACAGCTATGCAGGTTGTACACTGCACAACTCCAGTGAAATGTGAAAAGGTGCTCCTTAGAAATGTGTAAAAAGGTTGTCAGCCCTAGTAGAAACTATGGAAGTTCTAACCAGAATTGTTCAGAGTCTGGCTTTATTTTGAAGGTTGAGCTGACCACCGTTTATTTACCAACAGATTGAATGTGGGATGTGAAAGAAAGAAGAATCAAAGACATTTCCAAGACTTTTAGCCTAGAAGTAAAAAAAAAAAAAAAAAAATGACATTAGCACAACTGATGAATTAAGGAGCCTTTCTATTCACAAGTGCTTACCACATTTCAAATCAGAGTATGTCTAGTCCTCACCTGGCCCCCCCAATCATATCTGCAACTATATTTTTCTCATCTACTCTTATTAAACCATTTGCTACACCACCCCTCAAGAAGCCCTGTACTTTCCAACTTCCATGCTATACCAAATCTGTCTTCATCTGCCCAAGTCCTAGCTGGTTCAAATAACACCTACTCTAAGCTGCCTTTCCTAACCGCCTAAATAAAAAAATCAATCTTTTGCCCAATCTACTTCCTTCTGTGCCTTTGTAATATCACTTTCCTAGTCAGGATAGTATTAGAGGGATTTCTGTTTATAACCATTCACAAGCCCCCAACCACCAATCCCCACCTGGACTGTGAGCACTCCACAGACAGAATCTACATGTTGAATCACTGTCTTCTGGCTCCTCAAAATATCTACTCTGGCACCTGCCAGGAAGTGGAGACTCTATAAAGGTGTATTGAGTGAATATGAAAGCTATGCAAATTTCAAAGGTCAGCTTTTTGGCTTGCCAGGTGTATGTATGCTCTGTACAGGGCCGGCCTCCAACGGATCTAGTAAAAGGAAGGGCATTTGCTCATCACAGCAGATCTTGGCGGCAGAAGGCCTGCAGGCAGCCTTCTGTAATGGAATATATGCCTCTGCAACCCCTCAAAGTATGAACGGCGGGTGACTCTGCATCAGCTGACTTTGGGCAGTTAGCCGACTGGCTGGAAAAAGCCGCGCAGAATTCAACGCCAAGCTCAGCGCCAAACCCTCCCCGAGCTGGGCGCAGTCTTGCAGTGGCCGAGCGCAGGATGCACAGTCAGGACCCCGCGGGCCCCATCAGGATGCCTAGACCCACTTGGTCCCAGGCCCCCTCCAGCGCGCAGGCGCCGCCTAGCTCCGCGCCGTGGGCAGCGCAGCCAATCCCAGCGCCGCGGTCCCCAGTTGCCGGTCGGCGGGCGGGGAGCCAAAGGGGCTAGGCCAGGGGCGCGCTCCTCATTGGGCGAGGCGGCACCGCCCAGACAAAGCCCCGTAGTCCTCGCGCCAGCCCGTGAGCCGCCGAGATTCCGGACCCCGCCCCTAGCCGGCCGACCTGGGCCCGCCGCCACGCCCGCATCCCCAGCAGGCCCCCCTCCTCCTCCTTCCCCGGCCCTGCGACCCACCCCGCCCTTCAGACCCCGGCTCGGGTCTTGCTCAGGCGTGTGGACTGGCTGGCCGACCGCTATCCGGAATCCTTCCCGAGGGCTCAGCGGACGGGGAGGGAGAGTCCCCCAGACCCCCGAGAACACAGCCTCGGGGAGGAGGGGGAGGGACGCGATCCGAACCGGGGAGCTGCGGTCGGGAAGGGAGCAGCACCGAGCCCGGGGCTGGAAGGCACGACTCCGGGCTTCGGTCCTGGCGTTTCAGTACGATGTGACCTTGGCCGGTTCATTCCTATCTTGGGGCCTGGGGTAGGGAACTATGAGTCCCGAGGGTTTCACCTGGGAGCCGCTGGGCCGCGTGTTCAACCCAGGGCTTCCTCCTGCTGGGCACATTATTCCGAATAATAAACGCCAGACCGTGCCACCGGAGACGCGGGCAGAGGAACCCGGAGGGCAGCGGCTGGGGACCACCTGGAGTTGAGACTGGCCTGGGCGAGATCGGCCCATCCTCCTGTCTTTACCCTGCCGCAGCCACAGGGGTGCGATGCCCCTTCCCCATCCTATCCCGGCTACTGGGCTAAGGGGCCCCGCCTGGCCAAACCGAACGAGCACAGGGCGCTGGGCCGCCCGCCTGAGCTGCAGAAACGCGGACCCTTCCTCTTACCCAAAACCGGATGGGGGCGCTGCCGTGGCTTCCTTCTCGAAGCCCCCTACCGGCTCTCCGGCTGTCTCCCGCCTCTGCCACCCGGAGGCGCCTGCACACTTCCAGTGCGCGCGTTCGGGCCGCGCCGGGCGGGGCGCGACGGTGGGCGTCGCGGGGCGGGGAGTGCTCCTGCGCCGCCTCCCTCGCCCTCGGCCCCGGAGCGGCCCGGCCCTCCTCCCTCGGAGGTCCTCCGCTTGCCAGTCACCCAGCCAGGGATTAACCCATTCCTGCCCGTCCATCTTGGCCCCAAGCCGGGAGCAGATCTCCACCTCCATCTCCCTCCCGGACGGCGGGACGGCGGGGAGGGGAGGCAGAGGCTGCGGAAAGGTTTCAGGCCCCGGACTGCGGGCGAGGAGAAGGTGCCACTCCCGGAAGCAAGGAAAACCCTGGTGAGGATGAGGTTCCTTCCAGGTCCTGTGCGTGTTTACTGTCTTTAGAAGTCATCAGGGTGGGTGGGTTGGTTGGTTTTTAAATTTCTTTTGATCAGATGGAATTTATTTAAAGATTTGCTCCTAGGAGTCTTTAAAAATAGTTTAAGAATAGCAGAGCTACCCCGAGTTTCAACAATAGAACACTGGAGGGCAATCGGCCACAGATCAGGCTGCCCTGCCAACCCCTCTACCCCCAACACACCTCAGTTTCCAGGATGAGAAACGGGCTGAGGAGAGAAGATACCAGGGCGAATTAATGCAGAGCAATGTTTAGGTAAATTACAGAAAAGGGCTGAATAGAAAGGGACCAGGCGGCTGAAAACGGGATGGAATTACCGGCCTGGCGGGGCTGTAAAGAAACCTGCTAGCTCCCTTCCATGAGCTTCTTGAGGGCTGAGGCTGTGTCTGCCTTCTTTATCTATGCCTCCGGATGCATAGAGCCTTGAAGACTGGGAGAGGCAGGAAGGGAGGATGCACTTGGTTTTCTGTACCCATTTCACAGACTCGAGCCAGCGTATTTGCTTCAGGGACGGGTGTTTCAGAATAGTTGTTCGGTACATCGTACTGGTACCACAGCGATGACAATAAATCGCCACAGGTTACACTTTGAGGATTTTGCATTGCTGGAAAAGTAGTTAAAGGAAGAATTAATCTTTCCACCTAGGAAAACCATAGATCGTGATTTTGGACTGAGAATTAGATGGAATTATAGTTCTACTTATGGAAGACAAAGGAAGGACATTTGACCTCTCTGAGGTACTATCAGTCACCTCCAGTGGCCTCACATCTTCCCAGCCCAGCTTTGCCGTGGCAGCCAGCTGCACACAGGTGTAACCTAAGAGCACCTTGCCTCAGCTGTACCTGGTATCTCCCTGCCTCTCGGTCGCTGCAACCTAGGACCCTTGCAGAAACCACTGCCCATTTTGACACGAGTAAACCTGGAAGTGCAAAAGAACTAACACCTCATAGGAAAACCTTTTACCAGATGGGAGCTGCTGGAAAAATATCCCACTCTTCCATTCTTCTGGTGGGCAATTCTGAGGTACATTCTACACAGCTCCTAAAATGATAACATGCCATTTGCCCGTAGTAGTTAGTGATCAACTTGATCAATTCAATAATGTCCCCTTAATTGCCTTTCTGTTTCCTTCCTTCCCTGTTTAACTCTTCCCAGTCCTCCTTTCCCATTCACTGGGATTTTGTTAGCGTAGCTTTGAAATGATTCCAAACACATAGTTTGCTAAGTGAGTGACATGTTTTGCTGATAAGAACAGGGAATGAACTCCTCCTCCCCAAGAGAATGTTACATCACACCTTATCAGACCACATAAGTGAGTTAGTGACCTCAACTACTGGACTCCAAAACATATGAGCTCAAGATTTTGACAGATACTTTGAGAGCCTGGGCTGTGGCAGGGCTACTCTGTCAACCTTGAAGCTAGTCTCTGAATCCTTGCCTCCTAACACCAGCACCGCCCTCCAGCATAGAGGGACCGTGCCTGTCTTCACGGATCTCAGTTGTGTTGGTCAAGCTGTTTCTCCAGAGATGCTCTCCTAGAAAGGTATGCCTCAAACCCTGATCAGGCTTTATACCCACAGAAGCCTGCTTCCATCCTAATTGAGCAATTGGACTTTAAAATTGGACTCGAATTGAAATCAGAACTCATCCATTATGTGGTTAATGTACCTAGTCTAGTCTATCAAGTATATTCCCTGTGAGATTTGCTCTTGTTATGCTCCCCGTTTTCAAGAATTGTGAAAAAAGAATAATCTCTCTGTATGGCAATAAACCATGTGATTTGTGAAATCATACTTTGATCATCACCTTATTTTAACCATACAAAACAGATTCATTCCCAAATAAACTACTGTACAGAAGTCCTTGCTCAGGCTCTGCTTTTTGGGGGGAAGCCACATTAAGCCAATGGTTAACCCAAAAGTGGCATCTCAGCCTGCCTTTCAGATCTTGTTGTCACCAGACCATTCCCAACCCTGCTAATGAGGGGTTAATTGATTTGTTTGGTTTGGGCTTTTGCTCCTTTATTTCCCAACTGCTCTGCCTTCTAGGGAATCACTAATAAACTCTCAGAGAGAGGCAGAAAATATCACAGACTCCCAGGAGAAAGGGCCAGCTGAAGGGTTGGGACTTTGAGAGTCAGACAAAGCCAGTCTTAGCCACACCTGAGACCTTTCTCCTCTTTTTGAGGCCTGGCTGTTGATTTTGGAACTGGAGAAACTGTCAGCAGAGACTGTGGGAACCACGTCACTCCCAACACAGCATGTGCCAAGGTTCTGTCTTCCCCCAACTCCTGTAAGAGCAGCTCCTCTCTGCCCAGATATTAATACAAGGCCTCAGACCGGGGTCTTCAGCACCTAGCACATCTCCCCTCAGCACCAAGAGGGTGTTGTTGCAAATTACCAAGCTAGGTTTGGGAGGAAAATAGCCCTCCGTCCCTGCCTTCAAGGGGAGAAATGAGATATGTACATAGGCTAAGTGAATCATTAGAAGTTCTGTAAGTCTTCTATAAGAGGGACATATAAGTGTGGTCAGAGTTCTGACGGGGGTTCAGGGTAGGCTTTGTAGAAGAGGTAGTATCCTGAAAGATTCTCAGTCAGAATGAAGCATCTCTAAAATAGCCCCCCGCCCTGAGATACCACAGTGTTTTCTCCTGTCCCTGGATCAGCTCCTAATTGCCTCCTAGTTCACACCCTTTTCTGATACCAACTCAAGCTAATCATTGCCCAGCTGCTCCCTTGCTGGATTGGGCACTGCCCCATTTCTGAATGCCCCTGGGCTTCTCTGCCCTCGGTGTTAAGTGTCAAATGCTGGACATTCCAGGTAAAATCCTGCCCTTAGCTGGCCACCCCCAAGTCCTTGAGAAGCCCAAGGGTGCAGCACACTGGGGGATAGAGAACAATAACACCATCTACTACCCCAACCCCCCTGGACCTTCTATTTTGATGTAACTGAATTTTCTTGAAAAAAACTTTTTTTGCTAGAAATCATACCCATAATCTGTAGAATTCCGAGGTATCAAGTAGCTTTTTCTACAATTGCCAGTGAAGGAAAGAAGAAGACTGATGTGCTGCTTCTAAAACAAAGCTGTGGTGGTGCTCAGAATCTAGCATGTTGAAAAGAGCCCTGACAGTTGATCCGAACGTGACTGCAAAACTGAATTCTGCAGATGATTGACACCTGGAGGAGCCGCCACTAAATGGCAGTGACTGAGCAAGTAAAACAAGGGCTTAGCCTCAAGGGGAAAAGAGCCGCACTCCCTTCCGTCTCTGGGTCCTAATACATTTCAGTAAAATGATTGTTTAAGTCACAGCATTTTGTGTATGGAGATGGGTTGTCTAGAAATTTAAGCAAAGTCCTGTTGAGGCGATTGGGATCTTTGAAGAGGGAACAGTATGAGAGGATAAAAACTCAACCGTGCCCCACTTCTGCCCATCCCACACTGAGCTACAGCAACCCATAAACTCATTCATTCAGTTTACATTGATTGTGCCCTCCTTAAATCCAGGGATTGTGCTATGTTCATAGAATGCAATGATAAATCAATACAGGTCCCTGTTTTCAATAATACTACACCTTAGCGAATAATGGCTGATCACTATGTACCAGCCACTGAGCTAAAAGCCTTCTATGTATTATTTAATTAATCTTGCAATAATCCTAAAAATAACCTAAGATTATCCCCCATCTTGCAGTTGAAGAAGCTGAGACCTAGCGGGGTCAAATTCCTTGCCCACAACAACACAACTAGGAAATGGCAAAGACAGATCCCACCCATCAGTTTAAATGGACCTTCAGTTCAAAACACCCTCACAGAAACATCCAGAATAATGTTTGACAACACAACTAGGAAATGGCAGAGACAGATCCCACCCAATTCTGTCATATGCCAAAGACTGGACTTTAAGCACACCACCAATTGTGCGAGCTGCTTTCTTTGAAGAAAGGGATAAAAAAATAAATCCTAGTTTATAAGGCTATTTGGAGTACAAAAATTTTTATAACCAGTTGTGCACCATTTCTGTGGGTAATCCAACAGAAGCTGGAATTTCTTTCAATCAGTACAATACAGATGCCAATTTTGGATGCCCTCAACTAGGAAAAGTTATAGATTCTAATTAAGCATATGAACTATGAAAGACAAAAAAAATGTGACAAGATTCTCAACACTTAACTCTGATTTAATTGTCTGAACTTCAAATTCTATTTTTTTCAGAGAATATTTAATATATTACAATAAGCTATTTTTAAAAACAAGATACAAAACCATATGCTTATTTTGGTTAACTCTTTTCCCAATATTTTCCCCAAAGAATACATCTATCTTTCTTTCTCTTTCCTTCTTTCTTTCTTTCTTTCTTTCTTTTTCTTTCTTTCTTTCTTTCCCTCCCCCTTCCTTCCTTCCTTCCTTCCTTCCTTCCTTCCTTCCTTCCTTCCTTCCTTCCTTCCTTCCTTTCTTTCTTTTCTTCTTTCTTTTTCTTTCTTTCTTCTTCAGAGCCTGCTATTTCAAGAAGGGAATCTAAAACAGAGCTGCTGCCTCTCTGTTTTAGTTGCCAGCACCTCTTTCCAAAGGCCTAGTCACTCCTCTCCTGTCCCCTCTCCTTCCACCAGGCCCCACCCAAGCTGTCCACTGGGAGCTGTCATGTTCAACCTTCTCTCACCTTACCCAGTGGGTGCTGCAAGGCTCCCTCAGCATGATCAGCATGCAGGATCCTCTCTAGACAAGTGACCAACCAGATGCTCTGAAACCCTCTTAATTCTCAGTTGACAGGATATAATAGACACCCACGGACACCTCTTCCAGGCTTGCTGTGTATTCTTTCTATGCTTGCCTGTAGCTGGGAAGGGAAATTCTCACACGCATGTGATTAATAAAGCTACCTAATGATAAAGTATAATTAGGGATTCTGGATGTTTGTGTATTTGTCATTGAAAAGGCAAAGTTCAGCTTTGTAACTGTTTGATTTAAGCTTAAAATGTCTGAGTTTGGCCTTCTGAGAAGCAGAAGGTCAAGGGTAGATGCTGCTGCTTAGGGATACATTTAAAAAAAATGATGCCAAAGGACAGCTCTCGCTGACTCCAGCTTGAGCCCTACCTACCAGGGCTGTGTGGGCACAAAGTAGCACAGGAACTGTCCTGAACACGATGAGAAATATTCAGAGAGTGCCCTGAGCATGGCCCAGAATCAGGACCTGAGAAAGATTTCAAGACAGGACTGCTTGCAAGAAGGTGGGGCCAAAACCATACGCATTGAATGCCACAGTGGAGGTCAGGAAGAGTATGTCTGCAATACAGGAGATCCCTTAGGGTGTTTCTTAGTGTGACTGTGCATGGTGATTAAAGTCAGTGGAAAATTACAAGAACCCAACACAGGCAGGAATGCTAATGGCCCAGAGCCTTTGGGAGTGAAGGTTTGGGTGACCCCACCAGGTAAAGATCCATGACTAACTCAGGTGCTTACTGAGGGCAAAGGGACTATGGAATGGGTAGTGAAAGAAGGAAGTTATAAATACTAACTATTAATATAACCATGTGACTGTCATAGAAACCAGGACTGTAACTGTCATGAGTGTTTCTTCCTTATTGTGCTATGAATATGTTTGTGTGTGTGTGTGTGTTTGTGTGTGTGTAGCACATATCTTTGTTTCCTTCCCTTTCTTATCCCTTTATCATGTAACCTAAGAGATATTACTTTATCTCATAGTATTTAAGTATTGGTAACTTTCCATCACAATATTTCAGTTTTAGGCTATCAAGGAGAAGAGTAAACATCACCTAAGGACTTTGCACCCTCTTTTGGGGAGAAGGTTAGTGCAGCAGTTGTAGGAAGGATAGTTGTATCGTATTAGAAGTATGAGCTTGTTGTTGTCTTTATTTGGAGATTAGATATGATTTAAGGAGATATGTATGGGTGCCAAGTTGACAAGGAGTGGAGTTGTTATGGTTAATTTTATGTGTCAACTTGGCTAGGCCATAGTGCCCAGATATCTGTTCAAACATTCTGGATGTTTCTGTGAAGGTGTTTTAAACTGAAGGTCCATTTAAGCTGAACTTGTTGGACTTTATGTAAATCTGATTAGCTCCATAATGTGGGTGGACCTCATCCCATCACTTAAAGGGCTTAATAGAAAAAGATTGACCTCACCAGGAAGAGAGGGAATTCTGCCAGCAGACTGCCTTCAGACTCAAGCTATAACTCTTCCCTAAGCGTCTCCAGCCTGCCAGCCTACCCTGCAGACTTTGGACTTGCCAAGCCTCTACAGGCATGTGAGCCAATTCTTTAAAATCTCTCTCTCTCTCTCTCTTTGTATATATATAGATACATACATACATACACACATACATATATACATTCATACATACTGTATATAGGTTGATTCTGTTTCTCTGGGGAACCCTGACTGATAGACTCACTCAGAGCAATCTGCTTTCCTGATTGGACCCTGACACATTGAAACAGATTCCTCTACTATGGAATCGGTCCCTCAGGAGCCTGGAGTGCAGGTCACAGGGAGGGCCTGGTCTCAGGCCAAGCTGGAACTGGTGAGGTTTGCTTCTCACCCTCTCTGTCCCCTGAGATCTCTGCAGCCACTGCCCTCCACGTACTCACAGCCCAGGGAGGGAAACAGACACATCTGCTGCTTACTCCCTGCCGGGGCATCATGGGCCCCGGGAGCACATTAGGCATAACCATGGAGCTCTGGGAGCGGGAAGAGGGAACTACTCCTTCAGGTTGGGGCTAAGGAGCAGGTTTCATGGGGGTCACTGCCTTCGATCTCAGATTCAAAGATAGGTGGAATATGTTTCCTTCAACTTTTTGTTTTGAAAAAGTTTAAACCTACAGAAAAGATGAAGAGTATAATGAACACCCAAACATCCAAGATTTACCAATTGTTAACAATTTGTCACATTTGCTTTCTCTCTATATATACACACATATACACACATATATTGCTGAATCAATTGAAAGTAGTTGCAGAATCATAACACATCATTTCCAAATATTTCAGCATATATCTCAAAGAACAAGGCAATTCTCCTACATAACCATGATACTATTGTCATATTCAAGAAATTTAATATTGATAACAATTTTATCTTGTTAATCTATACTCATATTCCTTCAATTGTCCCAATAAAGTCCTTTATAGTTTTTCCCCCTCAATCAAGATTCCAATCAATGATTATGACTTGCATTTAGTTATCACATCTCTTCAGTTTCCTTTAATCTAGAACAGCCCCCTGCCTGCCTTTGGTGAGGGGTGTTCTTTCACCATATTGACAGTTTGATGAGTCCAGGCCAGTTGTGTTATCAAATGTCCCCAAATCTGGATTCTGGATTTGTCTGATCATTTCCTCACGACTGGATTCAGGTTAAATGTTTTTGGTAGGAATATCACTTAGGTGATATGTAGGTAGAATTTGGACAGGTTAAGGTGAGGAAGAGTACATCAGACATAGGGAACAACAAAAATTAAGTTCCTTAGGTGTGAGAAGGCCCAGCATGTCTGGGACTCACTGTGGTCCCAGGGAAATGCACTGAGTCATGGGGCAAAGGGACAGGGGTTGGGGAGTGTAAGCAGCAGGAGACGAGAATGGCAGGGGAAGTTTGCTCCATGTTCATTGGCCTTTGTTCAGAAGGCACTGGGAGCACATCAACTTTTTATAAAAGTCTCATGGCTGGACATGGTGACTCATACCGGTAATCCCAGCACTTTGGGAGGCCGAGGCAGGAGGATCTCTTGAGACCAGGAATTTGAGACTATACTGGGCAAGAGACAGAGACCCGTCTCTACAAAACATAAAAATAAAAAAATTAAAAGCAAAGAGCCTCAAAGACCAAAAAGTCTTTAAGATCTAAAGAAATGAGTCTCAAACGGTGGAGTTCCCAGCACCCCCCAGACCACAACATATTATTCATTGGCAAAAAGAGAAAAAGAAAAGCTCAATTAAATAAAAAGGACCATGACTACTTCTAGTGTCATCCTTTTCACTGTTCTCTACCAGCTCTGTCATCATTCATTTTCCTTGGAGATGTTTCCTTCAGCCCCTCCACCCTTTCCCCTCCCTTGTTCCCTTTCCAGTCACCCAAATGCCTCCCCTTCACCCATCACATCCAGCTAGTCTGGCCCTCTGTGGCCAGCACTGCATGGTGGGGGTGATCCTGGCAGGCAAGGATCAGGTCACCAGGGGGTGGCTGTCTGGACTGTCCCCTTGGGCAGCTCCAGGTGGGGGCCTTGGGACATGAGCAAAGGAGAAGACCCTGTCTCAGGAAGGTGATGCAGGATGTGAACAGGGTGTAAAGCTGTGGCCCAAGCTAGTGGCCAAACTGGAAGGAGGAGCATGTAGAAATGAAGAGGCTGAGAGATTAGACTGGGGAAAGGCTGTGAGGGACTCTGGGAGCTTAACTCCTGCAGGTCAAATGTCTCTGACTCACAGCAAATTCACTGAGTGATAGGTGTGTTCTTAAGGTGATGCATCTACCCCAGCAACGTGTCTTGTTTAGGAGGCCCTGGCCAGCCTGGTATCTCTGGGTTGTCCTGCTTTAGTACTGCCTCGGAGCTGGAGACTTCTTGAGGCAGACTGAGGGGTCCTGGAACCTCTCCTTGCTGCTTCATCCCCGCCACTTCACCAGGTTCTGCAGCCAGCCCCCAGTGCGGGAGGAACTCGGCTTACCTGTCTCAACACCCTATTTCCTCTCTCCAATCACTGGATCAGGTCTGGGGTGATGAAGGACGTCGTAGGACACAAATTGGGGTCTTAGCAGGTCAAGCAGGGAAGAGTCAAGGAAAGCACAGGGCATGTGAGATGCACAACAGAGGATGGGATGAGCAGGAAACCAAAGGCCACCAGCTCGCCTAGCCCAGCTCTCCAGTGCTGACCGAGCTAGGAGGAAAGGCACAATGGGCCGTGGGAGGAGACATGGGCTAGGACGGAGCCCAGATGCTTGCTGACATTCAAGGCATGCCCGGTCATCTTGAGAGGTTTTCCCTTGAATGGTGCTCATTTTCCTCACGATGTGAGGTTGTGGCAGGCACAACAGAGAAGGGTGAAAACCATGCTTGCAGGGAGAGTGTGTTCTGACAAGTAGGGGCTGGCTCAGGAGATGGTCCCCTAACCAAACACACAAATAAGAGTGCTCCACCCACGGTTGAGATGCTTGCAGCTGGAAGGCAGAATTCAGAGTCATATCCCAAAGGGTTTCAAAGAGAGACATCACATCTAGACACTGCAATGGTGAGGCCAAAAGGCAAGAAAAAGAAATGAAGTATAAATAAAAGAAGTCAAAACTACTGTTACTGCAGGTACTATTATTATTAACTTAGAATATTTAGAAAAATTAACATTAAAGCTATTAGAATAATAATGGAATTCACTAAGTTGATTGAATACAAGATGAATATAGGGAAAAAATTAAAAGCTTTCCCACTCAGAAAATATAATGGAAAAAAAGCATAATAATCACAATAGCAACAAAAACTGTAAAGTACCTAGAAACAAGAAAATGTAGAGTCATTATAAAGAAAACTGTATATCTTGACTGAGAGACATGAAAAATGGATTGAAAAATAAGGAAACATACCATGTTTCCATATACGAAGGAAACATTATAAAGATGAATTTTCCCCCTATATTTATGTAGAATTCAGTGCAGTTTGTACAAGTGGCAGAGGGAAACTTGACTAATTGATTCTGAAGGAGGAAATATGCAAAATTAAGCAGGAAAAATATTTAAAATGCATTCATAAGATAAAAAACATACTAATTAGAAAAGTATATAAAACATTTAAAAAATTTTTAATTTAAAAACAAAAAGAAAAGTATGGTGCTGGTGCATGAATTCAAAAAGCAGATTAGGCTGGGCATGGTGGCTCACGCCTGTAATCCTAGCACTTTGGGAGGCTGAGGCCGGAGGATTGCTTGAGCTCAGGAATTTAGCTTGAGGAAGAGTGAGACCCTGTCTCAACTAAAAATTAAAAAAAAAAAGCAGATTAATGGAACAAATAGATAGCTCAGAGATAGAACCACAAAGTAATGGAAATTTAATATGTAATGAGAGTAGCATTGCCAATAAAAAAGATTATTTAATGGTGTAGGGTCAATTATATATTTATATACCATATACAAAAATAAATTCTAGGTGGACTAAAAATGAAACTAAAACTATAAAAATACTAGAATAAAAAATACTATAAGAGACTATTTCTATAAACTTGAGGTTGGAAAAGGATAACTCTAACACAATGTCCAGGAGGCATTAAGGAAAAGACTGAAAGATTAGACCACTCAAAAATTTGAACTTTTGTGTAGGAGAGCCACCATTCAAATCACTGGTTGGGAGAAAATATTTGCAACATACGTAAAAGATAAGGGCTAAAAGTCCACAAAATATAAAGTGTTCCTACACATACATAAGAAAAAGAGAAACAATCTAATTGTAAAAATACACAAAGGGTAAATAAATCACAAAAAAGAAAAACAAATGTCAATGGCTAATAAACATAAGAAGATATGCTCAATTATGATGAATCATTTTAAAAAGCAAAACTAAAATTATATTTTTGTCAATCAGATTGGTGAAGATTTAAAAAACTGGAGAGAAAATGAGGAAGTAGCATATTCAAACACTGCTGGCAGAAGTGAAAATTGCAATTTTTTTTTCCTGGAAAGGTTTTATTATGCAGATGGAGGTGGCTCCGTCCTTGGCAGTCGCTTTCCTTGTGGCACCCAGGACGTTGCTCCTATCCTCGCTCCTCTTGGTGCAGATGTGCCGTCCACCCTTTTCGTAATGAACCTGAGAGTCCATTTGTCCTTGGAGACCTTGAGCAACTCCTATGCTCATATGGGGCAAAGCCACACACCTCTCTCTGTCCCACACCGAACTCCTTGTGTGTGGTGAGGCAGGCACCCCTGGCCGTGGCCTCCATGCCTCAGCTTGCTCATATTCTTGGTCCCCTTGTGGCCCTTGTTGAGGCCCATGGCCATAGGGTAGCACAGAGCCATGGCTGCTACTCTCTACTGGCTGCTGCCACAGAAAACAGAAAATTGAAATTTATTTTTTTTAATATATATTTTTTGAGCCAGAGTTTTGCTATATTACCCAGGCTGATCTTGAACTCCTGGGCTCAAACAATCCTCCTGCTTAGCCTCCCCAGTTGTTGGGATCACAAGCTCACGCCACTGTGCCGGGCTAAAATTGCAATCATTTTTAAAAATAATTTGGCAGCATACATGATACCCATTGACTCACCAATTCCATTCTAGGACTCTAGCCTGCAAAAATACTAACATATTTTCACAAAGATGGGTATTTTAGGCAACATTATTTGCAACAGAAAAAAATTGAAAATAACCTAATAATAGAATGTTCAAATGAATAGGGGTCCATTATACCAAAAATATCTGCCCAGTAGATGGCCCTTCTGGGATGGTCCATCCTGGCCTTCTCAGCCCCCAACCCTCTTCCCATGATTCTTATTGGAACCACTCTGACTGCCTGGCCCTCTAATTGATTCCACATGTTCATTTGATCCACTGCAGGCCAATCAGAGCCCTTCCCTGAAATTTTGGAACTGAAAGTGAGAAAGAGCCAATCTAAAGATGTAAAATATTAAGCTCAGGATGTAGTTGTGTGGCCTCTCAGAAGCCACATTTCCAGCCCTGTGAACCCAACAAACAGCTGGCTGGGCACAGGGAGTGTGGCTAAAGTAGGAGCCTGAGAGGCAGAGAATCCTGCCCCGCTCCAGGTTCCCGCAGGTCCAGCCAACCTCCTTCTCATGGGTCTCATGAGACACCCTCTTACTCATCTCTGCGCTCAGTTCCCCTTCTTGCTTAAACTAGTTCAAACTGGCATTCAGTCATTTACAACCAGACAAACACTACCTAATATGACTCCCACCATGGAGCACTGTGCAGCCATTAAAAAGACTGAAATCAAATGTACGCAGAGACTAGGAAATATATTCAGGTTATACCGCAATGTGAAAAAAAAAAAAATCAAGGTGCAGAACGATATGTATACCACGACTCCATTAACATTTTATTTTTAATTTTAAGAGAACTAGTTGTTTGGGTAATATACAAAATTGCAAGCTTTTATTAGGTAAGGGAAAAGATGTGGAATATTAGACACCAAACTCCCAGTAGTTATTATTTCTGCAAAATTAAGGTGGTAGATGGGGTCAGGGACTTTTATTTTTTTCCTAAATTGTTTGTATTATTTACACTAAGAATATATTACCTTTATGCTTTAAATAAGCTCTTTGCTTTGGAATTATTTTAGATTTATAGAAAAGTTGCAAAGATATTACAGAGAGTTCCCATATACTCTTTACCCAAGTTCCCCTAGTGCTAATATTTTGCATAATCATTGTATATTTGTCAAAGCTAAGAAACTAACATGGCATATCACTACTAACTGAACTCCAGGCTTTATTTGGATTTCACTGGTTTTTTCACTAATGTCCTTTTTCTGTTACATGATGTTAAGGGTACATATTATCAACATAATTTATCACTGATAATGTTAACCTTGATCACTTGGTTAAGGAAATGTCTGTCATGTTTCTACAGTATAAAGTTTCTATTTTTCCCAATCCATATTCTGTTCTTTGAAGACAAGTCACTAAGTCCAGCCCACACGCTAAGGGAGGGAATTAAGTTCCACTTCCTGGTGTAGTGCTTTTTATTTCAAAACAAATTTAAAAGACTTCTACAGGCAGGAGTGCTCTCCTACACATTTTTTTCCCAATTCCCACTTTCATTTATTCATTCTACAAATATTTATAGAGCACCTCCTATGGGTAGTTACAGCCACTGATCTAGACACAGGAAATATGGCAAAATTCCTCCCTTTGTGGAATGTACATTCTAGCCCAATACTGAATATATAGTCGGTTAAAAAACAAACCACAAACAAAAGCCCACTGGTCAAGGGATCCAAGGAGCTAAGCTATGGGACCAAAAGTAGGATGCGGGGGAGGGCAGAGGACAGGCCCCAAAGCAGGAGAGGGTAAAAGCGGAAAGCTGCAGAAGCAGAGAGTGGAGTAATCCTAGCCACGTGGCCAATACCCGCTGCAGCTCATCACAAGTTCCAGCACACATGTGAATGGGCAATCTGGATTTATTTGAGGGGCCTGAGCCAACTAGATGGCATTGGAGGGGATATTATAGACAGTCCGAGGCACAGAAGAGGCACTTCCTAGATATTCATTAAATTAAATAAGTGAAAGAATAACTACATTAAGTAAGCACATTCCCCTCTGCTCACTTCAGCACTAAAAAAAATCCACCAGGACCCCCCAGGATAATCAAAGGAGGGAAACTTTTGACACTGGAGAGAATGGCTGCCCCAACTCCTACCTCCAAGGTTCCCCTCCCCTTAGGGATCACCCCCCACCCCCTCTCTGCTGCCACCCCAGGCTATTCTCAGGCAATGATCCCCATTTCCTTTCTTCTAATTTAAGCAGGTTCTAGGAGGGCAAAGTTGTTCTGAAACCAGGCTGACATTCTAGGCCAAAGGGAATTTCAAATATGAGGTAACAGGCAGCCTCTGATTCCCAAGGTGATAGCAATGGAGTCACCCAAGGGATGCTACCATAACAGGCTAATGTGGAGAAGTCCCTGGGGACAGCCACTCACATCTATGCCCACCTTTGCTCAATCTTTTGAGATCCCTCTAGCGTTTCTGCTCCCCAAGGTTGCGTGAGACAAAAAGCAAGTATTCACCACTTCTCCCTGGTCCTAAGGGCAGAGAGTCGAAGGGGAGCCCTGGAAATGGTGAAGCCCACTCTTCTTGTTCTGTGCTTTACTGTTCTTAAAGGTCTCTGAAAGAAAGGATCTTTGAGGGCAGCCTGCATCAGAGGGACAAAGCTGTGGAAACTCCTACTCTAGAGTCTAATAAGGAATAAGCAATTCAGCAGGTCTGAGCACTTCTCAGAGTCAACAAAAGCAGCATCCAGTTTCTGCCACTATCTTGCTGTGTGGCCTCAAACCTTTCCCCCTGGATCCCCATTTCTGTGTACACAGAATGACAAGGCGGGCTGGGGTAATATTGAAGATCGCTTGGAGTTCTGATTTCCCATCATTTTTACCCAGTCTGATGCCCTTTCAAGTTCCCAAGAGTTGCGTACCCAGGGCCCGTAAGCAGGAGACCAGGTGGAGGGACAGAGGGCCCAGCACCCATTCCCAACAGTGGCAGCAGCACTTGTGAGAACCTGCAAAGAACCAAATTGCTGAGAGGGTGGAGCGCTCCATTTAATTGAGAAATAATTAAGCTGTATGTTGAGTTAATGATCTAATTAAATATTACCATCCCACAGTGTATCATTGAACATTTTAGGTAAATAATGCTCCCTCAAATATCAATAGCCTCTTCCAGCAGTGGGTGACCTGCTAGGTGTACAGTCCTAATTGCCTTGCTCCTTATCTAGGAGAAAGTAATCTCAGTGTGACAGCTTAGTTTGGGCCAGAAACAGTAAGAAATTCAATCTAATGGGCTTTAATTAGAATAAGGCTTTGCAAGATGCCTCTAAAATCTATGGCTGAACAAATTGGGTACCACATAGTTGTAGATATTAATATTTATTCCCTTAATAAAATTATCATATAAGATGCATCACTTTGTTCCTAAATGCTCAATGACATTTTTAGCAGTAGCTCATCTGCAAACCTTAGAGGGTGTCTAGAACCTTGCTTTCTTGACTGTTGGTTTCTCTCTCAAGCCCTCTGGTTACTCCAAGCTAAGTTTCAAAGGTCTTTGAGACCCAGGCCAAAGAACTGCCCTGGAAGGGCAATGACCCTCTCAAAGATCCACATCCATGGTGGCAGGGCCAGCTAGCAGGAGAGTCAGGCCTTGGCAGGTCCTTCTGCAAGCTGCACCTGTGCTTCCTGCCACCACCAAGCCACTGGCTCCAGAACCAGGCAGCCTGTACCACTTACCAGTGAGCTTTGAATACCCTTGCACTGTTCACGGCATTTGTCCAGAGCCACGAATCTTGACCCATCTCCAAGTCCATTCTGATCTGTCCTGAATGTCCCAGCTCATGTCTTATTTTGCTGCCTTTGGGCTAATCTAACCTACCCTTTAAACCTCATGCTTGACACCCTTTCTTGCATGTTTGCTTCCATTCTACCCCACTCCTTTCAGGTGTCCCCAGGGCTTGCAAATATCCTGGAGCATTACTGGGGAAGAGGGGCTTCTTGTCATGGGAGAAGTCTCTGAAGCAGAGGGACATCAGGGGTCCTGCTCAAAAGGGGAGGATTCTTCCACAAGGAGGTGCCTTAGAGACAAGGCAGCAGGAACAGGCCCTCGAACCTGCCTCTGCTTCAGGGCATCCACCCTTTATGGAATATCTACATTCTATTGCTGGAGTGCAGTTGCCTGATCATAGCTCACTGCAGCCTTGAACTCTTGGGCTCAAGCAATCCTCCAGCCTCAGCCTCCTGAGTAGCTGGGACTACAGGCATGTGCCACCCCACCCAACTAAGCCAAAAACCAACTCTGGACTGTTGTCAGTGGGACTCAGGTCCTGGGCCCTTGGTGAACACAAAAGCCACCGGCCTTTTCTATTTCTCCTATCTCTCTGTCCTCCTCCCAGGGTCCTGCTGTCCTTCTTTTTGAGTCTATAAATACAAAGTCTCTTCTTTCACCTCCTTACTCCACAAGTAGAGCTTCATTCATTCAACAAAAACTTAGTGAGCACTTATCTTCCAAGTATTGCTCTAAGCACTGGGGATATCGCTGGGGAAAAAATACATACAAATCTCTGCCTTCATGGAGCTTAAATTCTAGTGAGGGGGACAGAAAATAAGATAGATAAGTAACGATTAGTACTTAAGATGGTGACAAAGTCCAAGGATAAAAATAAAGTAAGAGAGGAGGAGAGGAAGTTGCCAGAGACGAAGGGATGGTGGTGCAATTTTAAACACTCTCACCCCAAAGGTGGTATTTGAACAAATACCTGAAGACTTGAACAAAGACTATGGAGTAGTCAGTCGCGCAGACACCTGGAGAACAGGCGTAGATCCAAGTTTCGTGGGACACGATGTTTATACAATTTTGAAATCCTCTTTAAGAAACACAATATAAAATTATCAATACAAAATTAGGCACACGGTCTACGAGCGTGCCTGCGTAAGCGAAGCGCCGGAAGCTTACGCTCGATCAGCTCACCGGTAACCCCGCCTCTGCTCTCCCCGGAAGAGAACGGCGGGTGGCCGGGGCGGGCGCTTGCGCGGGGAGCATGCGCAGTGAGGCCGCCCGCCGGCAGCCGGGGCAGCGGGAGCGGAGCCGACCGGGGGGCGAGCGGGAGGCCGTGAGGGCGTAGGGGTGGCTGGGGCCGGACTAAGATGCTGGACTTTGGCTTTACTAACCGGGATGGGAACCACTGGAGGTTTTGAACAGAGAAGTAACATGATCTGACTTTGATTTTGAAAGAATTCCTCTGGCTGCTATTTTGAGAATAGATTGAAGCAGGTCACGGATGGAAGCAGAAGAACAAGTTAGAATAATTTGGAAGAGAGGATGGTGGCTCCGGCCGGCGTGTTAGCGGCAGAGGTGTGAGAAGTGGGCTGATCTGAACATGCCTGGAGGACAAAGTCCACAGGATTTGCTACCAGAGCAGATGTAAGGATAAGGGAGAGAGGGAGATGTCATGGTGACTCCGAGAATTTTGTCCTGAGTAACTAGAAGGATGTGGTTCCGTTAACTGAAAAGAGGGGAAATTTGAAATCTGAGAGTAGATTTTAAGCGGAAGAGGAGAGTTCAGTTTTGAGCATGTTAAGTTTGAGATGTCTGTACATCCAAAGGGAGGGATGGAGTCTGGAATTCTGTCTAGAAGAGATGTGGGCAGGAAATAATAAATTCTTGAACCTGGATTAGATCACCAAGGAAATGAATATGGTAGAGAAAAGGAGTGTTCCTAGAGGTGAACCCTGAGACCCTCGGATATTTAAAAGTCTGGGAGGAGAGAAAGAACTGGCAAAGGAGACAAGAAAAGAACAGGCAGAGAGGTAGCAGAAGGACCAAGAAAGAGTGATCACAAAGTATGTCAAAGAGGTGGAAATGATCAAGTGTTTCAAATGTTGCTAATAGGTCAAAATGTGAGAACTGAAAGTTGGCTACTGAATTTAACGACATGTAGAGATCACTGGCGATCCTGACAGGAGCAGAAAGGCTTATCAGTGAGGATCCAGACCTTAGCTGAGTGAAAAACAAACCACAATTAAACCTTCAGCCTAATATGCCTGGCTGGACTGCCTTCAGCACTGGTAAGCAGTTAACATCTTTTGGTCTGGTCTCTGGGACCTTCCACCATCAGCCAGGACTTGTGAGCCATGCCTGCCTCTAGGTTCTTTTCAACCCTGCAAGCAGAACTCAGACACGTGGGCAAGCATTTTACCTACTGGATGCCACTAATCCCCTAGAGAGTTTGGATTCTGTAATTATGTGTGTGGGGAAAAGAGACAGAAAAATCAAGAGAAATAAAGAAAAAAAAAGAAGTAAACCCGAAACAAAATGGGTTACTCATTTTTAGTTTCTACTGTAAGTAAATATTGACCTTACCTTGTGAGTTAGCTATTAACAAGACTGTATCAGAGGCTGCAAAGACTGAGCATGATGGTAGGAACACAGCTAAAATGGCATTATGTAATCTGTTTCCAAAGGAACTTTCCTTTTTTTTATCAGCATTTAGAATTAAACAGGAGTCTTAAGTCCTGTTGGTTTTGCCACTAACCAGCCAAGTCACTTCCTCCCTCTCTAGACCTTGGCATCCTCATCAATAAAAGTAGAGCTTTGGACAAGAGAGTATGAACAAAAATAAAAATGTTTTGATTTTTATAGTTTACTTGGCATTTGTGCCCATAGTACCTCAGTTAGTCCCTGTTTGAATTTGTTGTCAGACCAGTTAGTACTTTTATAATTAAAACAATAACAAAAAATGGGCTGAGTAAAATTTTTCAGACACATCTGATAACAGCCCAACCTCAATCAACAGCAGCAGTGGCACCTGTCATGTACAGGTGTTGCACTAGGCACTGGGCAACACAGCCACAAGTCTGAGAACCTCCTTTCTAGGCCAGTGGAATTTTGTTCAGCCAGTTGCTGCAGTTATTTCTCCTTCTTCATTTCCAAGGTAGCAGGAACCCTACAGAAACCTAGGAGAAAATATTTCACATGCTGACGTGTGTTTTCTTCACAGATTTCCCTAGAAGGCTGCCAGCCTGGGCAGTGGGTCAGCAGCCCCTCTCCTGGTTCACACCAGATCATTAGGCCCAGGGCCTGCAAGTTCAAGGAGGGGCTCTGGCCCTGACCCAGCCTAGTCTCACCAATGAGGGGCAGTGGATCAGAGGATTTTCTGTGACTAAGAAAACAACTCAAAGGTCAACCCTTCCCAGCAGTGAGTAAATATCAACATCCCCAATTCTGAGAGAGGCCCAAAGAGGTGACCTTGACCCTGTGAGAAGTTCTCCATCGCTGGTTCTTGATTATTGATCTGAGCTCTCTCTGGACCTGAAGGACAAGGTTGGATTAATCTCTGTATCCCACTGCTTAGCACAGTGCCTGGCACTGGGTGACACTGTGCAAATGTTCGCAGGGTTGACATTAGGGCCTGCCCCTTCCCCTGCCACATTTTATCACCTCTGTGAAGAGGTGGCTGCCCTTGGACCTCACTCCTTTGGGTTTTGAACACTCAACTCTGTGAAGTTAGTCCATTCTCTTTCAAAATCTGTACTCTACATCCAGGAAAACTCACCAGATGAGGAACTTTTGATGAGTTGTTCACATTAATATTGAGAGCTTATCCTAGACATTTTAGAAAATAAAGATTACTAATAAAATAAGATAAAAATTATATTTCTCCTCACCTTCTGGCTCTAACAGAACTCTTACGCTGCCCTGCAGCCATCTCAAGTGGTAAATGTCTCACCTCCTGGAGTAAATGCCCTCTTTGCTCATGGCTGCCTCTTCCAGGCCATTCTGCCATCAGCTTGAGTTAGACTGTAGGCAGTACTTCATTGGTTACCAGCCTCCACAGCCCCCCAGTCTAATAAGGAGACCACGATGATGCTTTGGGTCTCCAGGTATCAGTTTCAACTCAGAGAAGTTGACTGATTCCCATATGATCCAGCAATTCTGCTACTGAGTATATCTCCAAAAGAAAGGAAATCAATATGTCAAACATACATCTGCACTCCCATGTGTACTGCAGCACTAGTCATAATAGCCAAAATATAGAATCAGCCTAAGTGTCCATCCACGGATGAATGGATACAGAAATTGTGGTACATATACACAATGGAATAGTATATAGCCACATAAAGAATGAAATCCTGCCACTTGCAACAATATGGATGAAACTGGAGAACATTATGTTAAGTGAAATAAGCCAAGCTCAGAAAGACAAATCTCGCGTGTTCTCTCTCATATGTGGGAGCTAAATATTAAGACAATTGATCTCATGGTGACAGAGAGTAGAATGATGGTTACCAGAGGCTGGGAAGGGTAGTAGGGGTGGTGGATAAAGTGGGGATGGTTAATGGGTACAAAAATATAGTTAGATAGATAGAATTAACAATGTTTGATACCACAACAAAGTGACTATAATCAACCATAAGTTAGGTATACTTTAAAATAACTAAAAGAGTGGAATTGGAATGTTCCTACCACTAATATTAAATGCCTTAGGTGATGGATACCCCAATTACCCTGATTTGATTAATTCACATTGTATGCCTGTATCAAAACATATGTACCCTATAAAGATATACAACTATTGTGTATTCATAATAATAAAAAATACAAAATTAGAAAAAACATAAAAAACAATGGGGTGCTTTTTTAGTTTACTCTAATTGGAAATCAACCATAGACCTCAGAGGCTCAAGAGGTAACTGTTTCTTCTTTAAAACAAAACTAAATTGGGCCATCAGATGGTAGTGGTAAAGTTTGAATCTGCCATATGTGACATGCTCGGTAAAGTTAGTTTTTATTATCCAGAAGTGGTATTGGCTAGGAAAACCATTAAACAAAAATCATGATACTTCTTCATTTTTTTAGCAAGTCCAGGTGCAATGGCCACACCTGAAAAAGCAATGGTATTAAGAGTTTGGAAAGGACAGGGTGGGGGTGGGGGAGCAGCACAGGGGAGAATTGCCTTGAGTTTGCTTCTCTTCTCTCTTTGAAGCCAGGTGAAGCCCTATGAGTAACCTGGAACAGGGGTTCTCAAACCTTCTTGTGCAGCAGAATCATTCCCAGTTTCTGATTCAGTGGGTCTAGGATGAGACCTGAGAATTTGCCTATATGACAAGTTTTTGGGTGATGCTAATACTGCTGGTCTGTGCACCACACTTCAGGATCCACTGGTCTGGAGAAGGAGATGAAAAGAAGGTTGTGCTGTGATGCTGGAAACCCACGGGTGGAATTAGGCCCAAAGGCTGTGTGAAACCAGACTGAGAACAATTTTTTTTTGCCTTTTCTTAACTTGCAAAAAGACGGAAACCTTGTTCTTTTCAGCCAAGCAAACACCACAAGAAGCTTTTTATTTTGCTAAAAGAAAATTATGTTAACATTTTTTATGAAGATGACTGAAAACACCACTTCTAGCCTCTGTATCTGGGCTACCATGCCCACTGTGGCCCAAGGCTCAGGCCTCTGAATTTCTTCCTGCATCACCTTCGCACCTCCCAATGATGGCCTGAAAGAATCTCAATAACGTGTTGGTGAACAGCAATTTGAAGTTTTATCGGCATTTAGAATTAAACAGGAGTCTTAAGGCCAGTTGGTTTTGCCACTAACCAGCCATGTCACTTCTTCCCTCTCCGGACCTTGGCTTCCTTATCAATAAAAGGAGAGCTTTGGATAAAAGAGTATGAACGAAAATGATAACGTTTTGATTTTTATAGTTTGCTTGGCATTTGTGCACATATTGTTAATATCTCAGTTAATCCCTGTAAAATAACTTTCATTCCATTCCCATCTTTCACAGAGGAGACAGTCATCTTTGAGGACCAATATTAAAAATGGCCACATAGAAACTTCTGCAAAAACACCACTGAGGACAGAGTCCTCTATTTACTTAGTGTCCCTTATGTAACAATTTATGTGAAAAATTTCTCCTAAAAGTTAGTGCCTGATAAATGTCCCTCCAGAAGATGTAATATGTGTCATTGTATAAGACAACTTACACTTCACATTGTTCTTTTGTTCTAACTGCCAAGAAGCTTAGAACTAATTATGTCAAGATTATAATAAACACTTAAATCTCAAATTTAAGTGCTGGTAACATTATCTGTCATATCCGCTAAATCCTAATGCCTAAGTGTTTTCTTACACAGACTGTTGATAGGGTGACTGTGTAATTTACCATCTAGATGGGACTCTTTTCAGAGTGAAAGAGAACACTATTAGTAATTATGCCAGGGTAGCAGAAGTAAACCAGGACTGTCCCAGACAAACCGAGATGCGGGGGAAGAGGGCATCCTAACTATAATTGGAATTAGGCATGGCAAAAATTATATGCAAATTGCATTCAATTTGACTTTGTTGTTGAAGCTGTTGGGGTCTCAGTAAACTCAGTAAAGTCACGTAGAGGTGGGGATAGAGTATAATTCATAGGAAACAACAACAAGCGCAAAGATTCTGAATGTATTTGGGTATACATGACTCCCCTCACTATCCCTGTGCCACTTTATTCCCCAAAGCATCTGCTCCTTAAGCACCACGGACATCATGTCCTGCAGCCAGTCGCAGCTCTAAAATTCTTTGTAGGAGGAGCTTAGGCAAGGCAATCGTTTAGAAGGGAAGGGCAGGGGGACTTTCATCTGGAATTGTGTGGCACTTTACTGAAGAATGGAAAAATGTGATTGTCCATCTCAAAGGTGCTGTTGATGGCGGGGCCCTGAAAAGTCTGTCACCGTGCAGTTCCGCTCCGTCACAGAGCATGCCATCCACGTTGGCCTGCTCCCGGCATGCTGAGCTTTCCCGTGCAGAGGACAGGACTGACCTCCCCACTTCTGCCCTGCAGCACCCAGTCGAGCTGCCTCACCCTCTCCCTCCTCTGCAGGCGGGTCCCGGGGGGATCACGGGGACAGGAGGCGGCCGGGCGTTTCTTCTGAGAACCAACACTAGAGGTCGCCCTTCCCCAACGTCAGACACGGTTCCACCGAAGGTCAAGCTCCTGGGGCTGTTTCAAAGGCCCTGCGGGAGGTAGGCCCGCGCCCTGATCGCCCCAGGTGGGAAGGCGCCGCTCTGGGCGGACAAGGACGCTGAGCCCACCAGGCTCCTGGGGAGGCCCAAGCTTGCTGAGGGGTCGCCGCGCTGGGCTGGAGGCAGGGCTCCATAGTCCCTTCTCGGCCCAGCCATCCCCTGTGCTCTAGGGGGGAGTCCAGTGCCTTGGGACCTGGGGAGCTGCCTGGGGGCCGGGCTGAGAATGGCCAAATCCTCTCCACAAGGGATGAACTTCCGGGAGCAACCAAACCCTGTGCAGCCTGCGGAGCACACGACTAATGTGTGTGTCAGTTGCAAGGTGCTCGCACGCAGAGGCACTGCCCCCATTTTTTAATTGGCCTATTATTCTCTGCAAATATAGACACTGTCGGGGAGTCTGTAGTGTCCCATGAGAACCATCGTGGCCAGGGCTTCCTGGTTGCCTGTGGTTCTCCTCTCTTACATTCTTCTCGGCCATACTTTTCTCACGGAGTCCTGCTTGTCTGTGTAAAAAGAGAGGGTGCTTCCAGAAGGCAATTCTACAATCTTACTTTTCTGGTCATAGCCTCTTTTTAGCTGGAAGCCAGAAGGGCTTGCTCCATGTGCATGTGGGAACGCTGGGGTTTAGAGAGGTTAAGTCCCAGCCAAGGTTAACAGAGACACTGGTCTGGAACCCAGGATGGCCCACTCCGGGGCAGCTCCCACTCACACGGGAGCCCTGCTTGCCTTCCTCAGCAAGAGATGCAGAACTGAAAAGAAAACTCTGCCTGGGCTAGTTTTAAACTAGGCAAGGGCCTCAAAACAAAAGCAAAACAACAAACAAGCAAAAGTGAGCGTTACTTCTGAGCCCTGTGGGCCCTGTAAGTTACCGAGGCAGGCTGCACCCATGAGCCCTGTGGCTGTGGCCTTTGGAATGGGACAGAGAGGTCAACTGCTCGACTCTACAGCACTGGCCTCCCAACCTTTTTGACACTGGCAATTTTTCCACGGACGGGGGACTGGGGGGAGTGGTGAATGATGGGGACCAGCTGTAAATACAGATGAAGCTTCACTCATTTGCCCACCACTCACCTCCTGCTGTGCAGCCCGGTTCCTAGTAGGCCATGGACCGGAACCGGTCCTCGGCCCAGGGGTTGGGGACCACAACTCTACAGCACCTCAAGCTTCTCTTTATCCAGGCCCAGTGGCAGGCCTCAGCCAGACTGCTTCCGTACCACTAATGCTCAGTGTGTCCAAAGTGAAGTGCAGCCGTGTGTGTTCCGCAGAACAGACAGGAGATATTGCCACCTAACTCCCAAGGTGCCTGGCATGTGGCAGCCCCTCCTCTTCCCACTGGGAGGAAAGAGGGAAACCCATTTCCCAGCTGGAAAATGATAAGGAGGTCCTCCCTGGAAAGACGATCTAAGCTGGGCATCCTAGGGTAATACAGGTCACACTGATTCTATCACACACAGTGAAGGTCTATGTAGTCACAGAACCAAAGTAGCTCTCTCTATGTCTAGAGTGCAGCCTCCTGAGGATGGGAACCGTGATTGATTCATCCTGGTGTCACCACAAACCCAGAAACACAGGGGTGATGAGTGCTTTACGAAGTTCTCATCCACCAAAGGCGTCCAAATTAACCTCAACACTGAACTGAGTTAAACCACAGCGACCTATCTTGGGAGAAATATGTTTTTCTGCAACACAAGGAGGATCGTAGATAAATCAACATTTTGAAACATAATAACCCTTTAAAGGCATCTGTTTAAGTTTTTTTTTAAGTAATTCCTGACAAAAGGATGGTTCATAGCAGTATCGAATGTCTACCAAAAAGCACATATTTCTTCTTTGTTTCTGTCTCAAGAACTAATGATTTTTTTTCCTAAGAGAGTGCCTTCCTCAGTGTATTTCACCACCCTGAGAAGCCGGATCATGCCGGAAGAGAGCTAAGCCATGAGAGCAGGGCTCTTGACCTTGAAGATCTTTTTTGTATCAGAAAATAATACAAAATATTCCTGAAATTTCTGTGTATTTCTCCTTGCTGGTGGATGTAAACAAGATCTCTTCTAGTACCAAAATGTCCCCAAGCCCCAGCCTATGGCTATAAAGAAGGTCATCTTAACATAAAAGTCACATTTTTATTTTCTGTCACCCCACTCCTACCTGCTGATTCAGCATCTCAGCCCACCCACCTGGCATCTCCCAGCACCCCACTTATTTCTGGGAATGCCCCAGCAGCTTAGACATTCGCGGGGTCAGCTCCCTTCCCGTCTTCACCCCGGCCACTGTTCATGTTCCTGGTGGGGAAGCCCTTACCAGGGGATGCTGCTGAGGCTGTCTCCAGCACTCCCACAGTGGCAAGTGGCGCTGCTAAGATGCCAAAGTGTCTGTGTCCCTGGCCAGCTGACACATCAGAGGAGAGGGAGGATGCTTTTCTTCTAGAAAGTTCACACTCTGTCCCCAGGCCAGCTGGGCCTGACCACACTGCCCTTTGCCCTTCCCTGTCTTTCTCTCCTCCACACATCCCATCCCCCACCATGCACAAAAATGCTACTCCTTCAGGACCCTTTGGGACCACTCAGTCATCAGTTCATCAGCCCCAGCCAGACAGATCCCAGACTGTGCTCAGCAGGGATCACCCCTCTGCCACATCATTTCTACAGCAAAATGAACATGGACAAAAACAACCCCTTTCTCAGGACTGCACCTGGAAAAGGGGGAGTCAAAAAGTTTACCTTTGGGAGGCTAAGGCAGGAGGATCGTTTGAGCTCAGGAGTTAGAGACCAGCCTGAGCAGGAACGAGACCCTGTCTTTACTAAAAATAGAAAAAATAAGCTGGGCATGGTGGCACACGTCTATAGTCCTAGCTACTCAGGAGGCTGAGGCAGGAGGATCGCATGAGCCTAGGAGTTTGAGGTTGCTGTGAGCTATGAGGACACACTCTACCCAGGGCAACAGAGTGAGACTCTGTCTCAAAAAAAAAAAAAAAAAAAAAAAAAAAAAAAAATTTTCTTACCTACAGACAGTGTTGTGCAAGATAGGGGTCAGCCACCTGAGAGTGATGCCTCCCTAAATTTTGCACCCTGATACCTCACTTGTCACAACTCGTCCTGGCCCAGCTTCTCAGATCCCTTTTCTTGCTGTGTGAAACCTCCCCTTCAGCTTTCCCAAGCTGCCATCTCTATCAAAACCTGCTCCCAGGAAGGGTGCTGCCAGAAGCATACGTACAGTGGGGTACCGACCTGTACTCCCTCTCTCAGGTGTGCAGCGATCCCATCACCTGGACCTCAGAACAATGAGACTTGATGTAAAAGCTCCATGCCTAGTGGCTGGTGGACTATGGGAAAGTTAAACTCTCTGAGCCTTCGGGTTCTTATCAGTTAAATGACAGGCTAGTACTACATTTCTTACATGGTGGTTGTGATGATGAAATGAGATACCTTATTGGAAAGCTCTCAATAAATAATGATTTCCCATTTAAGTAGTAGGTAGGTGGGAGGTGTTTTGGGGGCAAAGGGTGGGAGTGACAAACACAAAAGATCTTTGAAAGTAATTGCTGTATGTACTTTGTCTTTTTTTTTTAATACTGCGACTTGAAGTCATGTACTTCATTTTAATTATGGAAGTTTCTCCTTGTACATTACTAAATTGTAAAATTCTTCAATGTCATGCCTGACAATAGAGAATGTTAATCAGTTTTAAGGAAGCAAAAGCAGAATATAATAATGTTTCTATATGCTATAAGCTTCATTGGGTAAAATTATATATGGAAAACCCAGAAAATGAGTTGAATTTGAGAGAGCACAGAACCTAGGGTGAATTTCTTTCTTTCTTTTCTTTTGCTTTCTATTAAAGTTGATTGAATTTTTTCTTTTCTTCTGAGATGTAATGGGAGGATTATCTGATGGGGAAGTGAGGAACTCAAATGGGGATCACATACATTATTAGGTCAGTGTGACAACATGCATTGTTCCTAGACCTTATTTCCTTGGAACTTTCTTCCCCTGAAAACTGGTCCTTGTCCCGGGCCACTTCCATTCTCCTTGCATCATTTAACATAGACTCGCAACCTGCTGGGTGCTACTTTTCAAAACTCTCATTCTGGGCACATTGTTATTTTTTAAAACATGTTTATTGAGTTGAAGTTTACCTGGCAATTAAGCCTTCAGAGTGCTAAAATTTGTTGCCGTTTCTGGGGGAAAAATACACATTTCTCTCCTGTTATTAATACTTCCACCTCTTTCTTGCTTAAGATAGGACTTGATGTCTCCTGTGAGTGGGTTGTGGTTCATTTATTTCCCGCTCCTCAGAAATCTTTATCTTTTGTTATGGGCCTTTTCAAGGAGAAGGTTGTCACTGACAATGTCTCTCTTCCCCACAGGTGGGAAGGGCATGTGTCATCCCCACCCCAGTCCCCGTCAGTGTCTGAGTCACTCTGTCTCACATGTAAGAAGCTTCCATGTATGTCGCCCTGTTCTTTCTTAGTTCACAGATTGATCAGGCCACTGTCCCAGGGGAACAGAGGAGACTGTTGGTGACAGATGTGCCTCTGGATTAGAGGCATTAGCTTTGGGGAGAGCGCAAAGGCTCCTACTCTCCTGTGAACATGTGTACACTCCCCGCCCTTCCTGATGGAAACAAAGGGAAGATGTGGACCTGCTGTTGCTAACTGAGAATTATAGAGTAATCCTGGGCGGACAGCATGCACTCCCCGAACCCCGTCCCACGCCCTGACAGCACAAGTGCTCCTCACTGACGTGTATGGAGCACTGCAGAGTGGCAGGTGCTACATCACAAATGCTGTACACATCATCTCATGTCATTCTCTCAACAGTCGCATGAAGTGGACACTAATATTACATCCACTTTGCAATGAAGGGCATACCAAGAGGGTCGTCAAAAATGAACATTTTTGCTTCACAATTCTCACCCAAAGATTGGTCCAGAATGGGTCATCCTGGGACCTGTGGTGGAGGCAATAATCACTTTGACCATGTGGGAGCCGTGCATGTGTAGAATTTTCCACAACAGCATGCAGTGTTGGGAAGACAGAGAGGGCTGCTTCCTGCTCCTTCTGAGACCCAGGATTAGTTCCACTTACAGGCAGGTTGGCTTCAGTATCAGCAAACTTACTCCCACGCTGAATGCACGCCTCCTTGGGGCCCTTAATTTTCTGGGGTGTCTATAAAGCCAAGCCAGAACGGATGGACACCCCTGGCCCTATGTAGGACAGAAGGAAAAGACAACCGACGTTGAGCACCTGCTGGGCCCTAGATGTGTAACCTCATTTAACCCTCCTGATAACCCTGGGAAATAGGTACTGAATTGTCCTTTCACCTGTCATGTGAAAAGTGATCATGCTCCTGAGAGTGGCAGAGCTCTGAAGACGGAGGATGGAACTCCCTTACAATTATGCAGAATGTTCTCTTTAAAACAGCCTGGCATGCATTACATTGTCTCGTCTGAATCTCACAGAACACTGAGTCACAGTTGGGTGAGGGGTGGTGGGGGAGGACGGACCTGAATCCAGAAACCCTGCTTTTTGGACAGTCCCTTTCTGCCCAACTTCCACACGGACTTCACTTCCTTTTCCTTCTCTTGCTCCCCCTCCAACCCTCTTCTCATTCCTCATTTGTCTTTCCCTTTCTGTTTTAATGGAAAGAACTTGGAGTGTGGAAAAACGAGCTCTCTTCCTGGTTTGCCACTTTCTAACTGTGTGGCCTTGGGAGACCCCAGACTGTTTGGACCCCACTGCTGTCACCCTGTGTGCCCTGAGGCCAAGGCAGGGAAGGCTCCAGCAGCCCAGCAGCCCAGCAGCCCTCCAGGAGGCGTCCCCTGGCCCTGCTCCCCTGCATCAGGGGAGCCCACCCACCTACAGGGTGCACAGATGGCATTCAGGGGCAGAGTGCAAGAAACCCAGTCTGCAGCACCCCTGCATTCTACAAGCCTGGATGCAATGGGTGGTAAAGGAGAGGTGCTTCATGTTCCGGGTGCTTATCATGCATTATCTCACTTAATCCTCACAAAACCCCCTAGATATTTTATCCTTACTTTGTAGATTAGAAAGCTAAAGTTAGAGAGTTCCGGTACACCCTCTCCTTGCCCCAAGGACACAAATTTCCCGGAATATTAACATCTTACATTCGTGTGGCACATTTGTTACAATTGATGAACCAATGTTGATACATTATTAATTGCAGTCGGTAGTTTAGAGTTCACTGTTTATGTTGTACTGTTCTGTGGGTTCTGACAAATGCATGACGTCAGGTATCCAACATTACAGTATCATACCAAGTAGTTTCACCACCCTGAAAATCCCCTGTGCTCCACCTTTTCATTCCTCTCCTGTTACCCCCTGGCAACTACTGAAGTGCATAGCACTTCAAGGTATGCATACGTCATTATTTATCTCTCCATTACTGCAGCAGTGGACACCTTGATTGCCTCCAACTCCACAAACAACACTGCAACAAATAGCCTCTAACACGACCCCAAAGGCCTGTGTAAAATCTTCTTTGAGACATACCAGGAGAGGAATCAGTGGGTCATGGTGTATGTGTTATACAATTTGACTAAATCCTGATTGTCCCCAGAATGGCTGCATAAGTGTCTCATCCCAGCAGCAGCTCAGCAGGTGTCCTATGACCCACAGCCCCACGGCGCTTGACATTATTCAGCTTTCTAAAGTCTGCCAGTCTAATAGGTATAAAGCGGTATCTCTTTGTTATTTTAATTTGCACTGCTATGATGACTGAGTTGTCTGTTTGCCTTTTATCTACGTGACTCTCAAGTTGATTTTTTTATCTAGTGTATCCTCAATTGACAATGTTTCCCAGGCCCTCTTCAGAGCTTCCCACAAGTATCATTTGGCCTTTCTGCCTTATCGTCATCATGATGACAATCAGATATAATCAGAGACAAACCAAGTCTTTCCTCCAGTGATTGGCTTTCATGGTGAGTGGTATTATATGCGTGCAGGTGTCTGAATTTCAGACTGACGCTGCCATCAGCAAGATTTTTGCTATTGTGATATTTGTTTTATTTTTAAGTGCAATAAATAATTAAATAACAAGACTTTTAATCACCGTATTTGGGGCTCTGTACTCAAGAAGTGAAACAATTCCTCAAGGTGTTTGCTGCTTATTAAGAGCATTTAAAAGTCACTATTATTCTATCTGTCCCATAGAAGGAAGACAGATGTGGATGCATGAATTATCTGTGTTTGTGTCCAAGGCTGTGACTGTGAATATGTGTGTAATTCTGTGATGAAGGTTAGACCTACGCTGTGGAAGAAGTTGGCTCAAAAGTAGAATTTTGAACAAATAATACTCTGTCCAAATGCTCTTTCATAACAAACCAAATAAAAAATGATACAAACTTTCTCTAAGTACTTTAATATTTCTAAGCAACATTTTAGGTATCACACTAGAGTGTCTGTGCTCACACCACTACGGGGTGACTGCATGAGTTGAGCAGGGTCAGGATCAAGCCACATAAACCCTCTAAGGGGGAATTCTTCTAAGGCCAGATGTGTGGTCAGATTTCCCTTCAAGAATTCCCGGTACTCTTGTCACACAAAATCCCAGAAACTGTTTTGCAAGCACATACTTTCATCCTGAATGTTTTCTGAGCTCTATCTAGATTTTCACGATAATATAGTCTCGTTCTCTCTCTATTCAAGTCTGATCTTCTGCACGGGTGGCCAGATTTTGCTACAAAATGAACTACATTTGGCAAGGGCAGTCTGATACTTTAAGAAGGCGAATATATGCCTCCCCATCTCTTACCCCCAGTGATGCATAGCACTTCAGCTATGGATACATTAGAGAATAGGGCTGTCATGATTTTAGAAGAACAACTCAGAGGTAGCAGCTCCACTGTTTATCAGCAGAGGGGAAGATTGTGTCCAAGGCCCCATTTTCCAGTTGTATGCACTGCACAAAAAGGCCCTGTGGAGCCAGTAGATGGGGACTGAAATGCAAGCTCTGTGTCCTGACTTGGAGATAGGTCTTTCCAAAAGAAGGGACAACACAAAGGTGCCCTGTGGGCTACTGGGGTCCTACAGGGTCAGTGTTGGATCTAAAAGGGCCAGACTCAAGGCTTAGGGAAGGATGGGGATGGGCTGAGTTTTCTGGTCTGTCTTGAACCCAGACACCAAATTCTCTGATGTACCTTGTAGAAATTTTATTCTTGGAAATCTGCCTAAAAATTGAAAATGAGTGTCTTCAGGTCCTGGGAGAAATGGGCTACATTAGTGTTGGGGGGAAGAGAGGATTCTGCCTCCCTCCCCTCAGAAATATTTGTCAATGTCTGGAGACATCTTTGATTGTCATGACCAGGGGCTGCTACTGGTGGGTAGAGGCCAAAGATGCTGCTCAACATTCTACAATATACAGGACATTCTGCCACAATAAAATTATCTGATCCAAAAGATCAACAATGCCTCTGTTGAGAAACCTTGAGCTACATGAAGGTAAGAAGAATGAGTTTCCTTCATTGATAGATGTGTGGGTAACAATGTTGTTATTTTAACCTTATATTTATGAAGAACCAGCTATATATATTTTGGATTTTCCCTTGAAATAAATGCTCCCCCTCTAGCCCCATCCCACCACATCCTACCCTCATTTCCTTCCGAACTGCTCCCCTCTACCACCATTGCCCTGGGAAGACAAGATGCTCAAAAAACCTTTACATATGTCTGTGTGAGTGTCCATGTCTGTGCGTGAGAGAGAGGACAGAGAGAAACAGAAAAACATGCTCAAAAATGTAGCAAGAGATGTGCAGAGAAAGGTGGGGGTGGAGGCAGAGTGGACAGAAAGAAAGAAAGAGAAAAAGAAACACAGCGAACTGACAGCCAAATCGTTTTTCCCCAAACAATACCACCTTTGATATGCCAGAGTTTGGAAATTCAGCCATAAACAAGTCAAGTTCTGTGCCCTCAGTGAGCCCACGATTGCTCCAACAGATGGACAAAGACAATCAGCTGCAATTCGTGTGTGGGAAGTGGGACGCTCACGGTGAAATCAGAAGCCAAGCTGGAGAGAACATGAAGGAGGGGCTGACATCCCGTCTGGGGGGCAGCCAGGGCTGGTTTCCGGGGAGGTGTCCACTGAGATGAATGTAGAGGAGAAGCA